>NC_034181.2:11250049-11314453 GCF_002021735.2 Oncorhynchus kisutch
TCAGCTGACCTGGAGAAGAACAAGTCAGCTGACAGTGAGAGGGAAGACAAGTCATCTGACCTGGAGAGGGAAGACAAGTCAGCTGACAGTGAGAGGAAGACAAGTCAGCTGACCTGGAGAAGGAAGACAAGTCAGCTGACCTGGAGAAGGAGACAAGTCAGCTGACAGTGAGAGGGAGACAATCGGCTGACCGGAGAGGGAAGACAAGTCAGCTGACCTGGAGAGGGAAGACAAGTCAGCTGACCTGTAGAAGGAGACAAGTCAGCTGACCTGGAGAAGGAAGACAAGTCAGCTGACCTGGAGAAGGAAGACAAGTCAGCTGACCTGGAGAAGGAAGACAAGTCACTGACCTGGAAAGGAGACAAGTCAGCTGACACGGAGAGGGAAGACAAGTCATCTGACCTGGAGAGGGAAGACAAGTCAGCTGACCTGGAGAAGGAAGACAAGTCAGCTGACCTGGAGAAGGAGACAAGTCAGCTGAGCTGACCTGGGAGAAGGAAGACAAGTCAGCTGACCTGGAGAAGGATGACAAGTCAGCTGACCTGGAGAAGGAAGACAAGTCAGCTGACCTGGAGAAGGAAGACAAGTCAGCTGACCTGGAGAAGGAAGACAAGTCAGCTGACCGGAGAGGAAGACAAGTAGCTGACCTTGAGAGAGTGGGAGAAGACAAGTCAGCTGACCTGGAGAAGGAAGACAAGTCAGCTGACCTGGAGAAGGAAGACAAGTCAGCTGACCTGGAGAGGAAGACAGTCAGCTGACCTGGAGAAGGAAGACAAGTCAGCTGACCTGGAGAAGGAAGACAAGTCAGCTGACCTGGAGAAGGAAGACAAGTCAGCTGACCTGGAGAAGGGAAGACAAGTCAGCTGACCTGGAGAGGGAAGACAGTCAGCTGACCTGGAGAAGGAAGACAAGTCAGCTGACTGGAGAGGAAGACAAGTCAGCTGACCTGAAGGAAGACAAGTCAGCTGACCTGGAGAAGGAAGACAAGTCAGCTGACCTGGAGAGGGAAGACAAGTCAGCTGACCTGGAGAGGGAAGACAAGTCAGCTGACAGTGAGAGGGAAGACAAGTCAGCTGACCTGGAGAAGGAAGACAAGTCAGCTGACCTGGAGAAGGAAGACAAGTCAGCTGACCTGGAGAAGGAAGACAAGTCAGCTGACCTGGAGAAGGAAGACAAGTCAGCTGACCTGGAGAGGAAGACAAGTCAGCTGACAGGAGAGGGAAGACAAGTCAGCTGACCTGGAGAAGGAAGACAAGTCAGCTGACCTGGAGAAGGAAGGCAAGTCAGCTGACCTGGAGAAGGAAGACAAGTCAGCTGACCTGGAGAAGGAAGGCAAGTCAGCTGACCTGGAGAAGGAAGACAAGTCAGCTGACCTGGAGAAGGAAGGCAAGTCAGCTGACCTGGAGAAGGAAGACAAGTCAGCTGACCTGGAGAAGGAAGACAAGTCAGCTGACAGTGAGAGGAAGACAAGTCAGCTGACCTGGAGAAGGAAGACAAGTCAGCTGACAGTGAGGGAAGACAAGTCAGCTGACCTGGAGAAGGAAGACAAGTCAGCTGACACGGAGAAGGAAGACAAGTCAGCTGACCTGGAGAAGGAAGACAAGTCAGCTGACCTGGAGAAGGAAGACAAGTCAGCTGACATGGAGAAGGAAGACAAGTCAGCTGACCTGGAGAAGGAAGACAAGTCAGCTGACCTGGAAAGGAAGACAAGTCAGCTGACCTGGAGAAGGAAGACAAGTCAGCTGACCTGGAGAAGGAAGACAAGTCAGCTGACCTGGAGAAGGAAGACAAGTCAGCTGACAGTGAGAGGGAAGACAAGTCAGCTGACCTGGAGAAGGAAGACAAGTCAGCTGACCTGGAGAAGGAAGACAAGTCAGCTGACCTGGAGAAGGAAGACAAGTCAGCTGACCTGGAGAGGAAGACAAGTCAGCTGACATGAGAGGAAGACAAGTCAGCTGACACGGAGAAGGAAGACAAGTCAGCTGACCTGGAGAAGGAAGACAAGTCAGCTGACAGGGAGAGGAAGACAAGTCAGCTGACATGGAGAAGGAAGACAAGTCAGCTGACCTGGAGAAGGAAGACAAGTCAGCTGACCTGGAGAAGGAAGACAAGTCAGCTGACCTGGAGAAGGAAGACAAGTCAGCTGACTGGAGAAGGAAGACAAGTCAGCTGACCTGGAGAAGGAAGACAAGTCAGCTGACCTGGAGAAGGAAGACAAGTCAGCTGACCTGGAGAAGGAAGACAAGTCAGCTGACCTGGAGAAGGAAGACAAGTCAGCTGACAGGGAGAAGGAAGACAAGTCAGCTGACATGGAGAAGGAAGACAAGTCAGCTGACCTGGAGAAGGAAGACAAGTCAGCTGACACGGAGAAGGAAGACAAGTCAGCTGACCTGGAGAAGGAAGACAAGTCAGCTGACCTGGAGAAGGAAGACAAGTCAGCTGACCTGGAGAAGGAAGACAAGTCAGCTGACAGGGAGAGGAAGACAAGTCAGCTGACACGGAAAGGAAGACAAGTCAGCTGACACAAGAAGGAAGACAAGTCAGCTGACATGGAGAAGGAAGACAAGTCAGCTGACATGGAGAAGGAAGACAAGTCAGCTGACACGGAGAAGGAGACAAGTCAGCTGACCTGGAGAAGGAAGACAAGTCAGCTGACACGGAGAAGGAAGACAAGTCAGCTGACACGGAGAAGGAAGACAAGTCAGCTGACAGGGAGAAGGAAGACAAGTCAGCTGACATGGAGAAGGAAGACAAGTCAGCTGACCTGGAGAAGGAAGACAAGTCAGCTGACCTGGAGAAGGAAGACAAGTCAGCTGACATGGAGAAGGAAGACAAGTCAGCTGACCTGGAGAAGGAAGACAAGTCAGCTGACCTGGAGAAGGAAGACAAGTCAGCTGACCTGGAGAAGGAAGACAAGTCAGCTGACAGTGAGAGAGGAAGACAAGTCAGCTGACCTGGAGAAGGAAGACAAGTCAGCTGACCTGGAGAGGGAAGACAAGTCAGCTGACAGTGAGAGGGAAGACAAGTCAGCTGACCTGGAGAAGGAAGACAAGTCAGCTGACAGTGAGAGGGAAGACAAGTCAGCTGACCTGGAGAAGGAAGACAAGTCAGCTGACCTGGAGAAGGAAGACAAGTCAGCTGACCTGGAGAAGGAAGACAAGTCAGCTGACCTGGAGAAGGAAGACAAGTCAGCTGACAGTGAGAGGGAAGACAAGTCAGCTGACACGGAGAAGGAAGACAAGTCAGCTGACCTGGAGAAGGAAGACAAGTCAGCTGACAGGGAGAGGGAAGACAAGTCAGCTGACATGGAGAAGGAAGACAAGTCAGCTGACCTGGAGAAGGAAGACAAGTCAGCTGACCTGGAGAAGGAAGACAAGTCAGCTGACCTGGAGAAGGAAGACAAGTCAGCTGACATGGAGAAGGAAGACAAGTCAGCTGACCTGGAGAAGGAAGACAAGTCAGCTGACCTGGAGAAGGAAGACAAGTCAGCTGACACGGAGAAGGAAGACAAGTCAGCTGACCTGGAGAAGGAAGACAAGTCAGCTGACCTGGAGAAGGAAGACAAGTCAGCTGACTGGAGAAGGAAGACAAGTCAGCTGACATGGAGAAGGAAGACAAGTCAGCTGACCTGGAGAAGGAAGACAAGTCAGCTGACACGGAGAAGGAAGACAAGTCAGCTGACCTGGAGAAGGAAGACAAGTCAGCTGACCTGGAGAAGGAAGACAAGTCAGCTGACCTGGAGAAGGAAGACAAGTCAGCTGACAGGAGAGGAAGACAAGTCAGCTGACACGGAGAAGGAAGACAAGTCAGCTGACACGAGAAGGAAGACAAGTCAGCTGACATGGAGAAGGAAGACAAGTCAGCTGACCTGGAGAAGGAAGACAAGTCAGCTGACACGGAGAAGGAAGACAAGTCAGCTGACCTGGAGAAGGAAGACAAGTCAGCTGACACGGAGAAGGAAGACAAGTCAGCTGACCTGGAGAAGGAAGACAAGTCAGCTGACACGGAGAAGGAAGACAAGTCAGCTGACACGGAGAAGGAAGACAAGTCAGCTGACATGGAGAAGGAAGACAAGTCAGCTGACACGGAGAAGGAAGACAAGTCAGCTGACATGGAGAAGGAAGACAAGTCAGCTGACAGGAGAAGGAAGACAAGTCAGCTGACATGGAGAAGGAAGACAAGTCAGCTGACACGGAGAAGGAAGACAAGTCAGCTGACATGGAGAAGGAAGACAAGTCAGCTGACATGGAGAAGGAAGACAAGTCAGCTGACATGGAGAAGGAAGACAAGTCAGCTGACCTGGAGAAGGAAGACAAGTCAGCTGACCTGGAGAAGGAAGACAAGTCAGCTGACCTGGAGAAGGAAGACAAGTCAGCTGACCTGGAGAAGGAAGACAAGTCAGCTGACCTGGAGAAGGAAGACAAGTCAGCTGACCTGGAGAAGGAAGACAAGTCAGCTGACAGGAGAAGGAAGACAAGTCAGCTGACCTGGAGAAGGAAGACAAGTCAGCTGACCTGGAGAAGGAAGACAAGTCAGCTGACAGAGAAGGAAGACAAGTCAGCTGACCTGGAGAAGGAAGACAAGTCAGCTGACAGGAGAGGGAAGACAAGTCAGCTGACACGGAGAAGGAAGACAAGTCAGCTGACACTGAGAAGGAAGACAAGTCAGCTGACCTGGAGAAGGAAGACAAGTCAGCTGACACGGAGAAGGAAGACAAGTCAGCTGACACGGAGAAGGAAGACAAGTCAGCTGACCTGGAGAAGGAAGACAAGTCAGCTGACCAGAGAAGGAAGACAAGTCAGCTGACATGGAGAAGGAAGACAAGTCAGCTGACACGGAGAAGGAAGACAAGTCAGCTGACCTGGAGAAGGAAGACAAGTCAGCTGACATGGAGAAGGAAGACAAGTCAGCTGACACGGAGAAGGAAGACAAGTCAGCTGACCTGGAGAAGGAAGACAAGTCAGCTGACATGGAGAAGGAAGACAAGTCAGCTGACATGGAGAAGGAAGACAAGTCAGCTGACCTGGAGAAGGAAGACAAGTCAGCTGACACGGAGAAGGAAGACAAGTCAGCTGACATGGAGAAGGAAGACAAGTCAGCTGACAGGGAGAAGGAAGACAAGTCAGCTGACATGGAGAAGGAAGACAAGTCAGCTGACCTGGAGAAGGAAGACAAGTCAGCTGACCTGGAGAAGGAAGACAAGTCAGCTGACCTGGAGAAGGAAGACAAGTCAGCTGACCTGGAGAAGGAAGACAAGTCAGCTGACAGTGAGAGGGAAGACAAGTCAGCTGACCTGGAGAAGGAAGACAAGTCAGCTGACCTGGAGAAGGAAGACAAGTCAGCTGACCTGGAGAAGGAAGACAAGTCAGCTGACCTGGAGAAGGAAGACAAGTCAGCTGACCTGGAGAAGGAAGACAAGTCAGCTGACCTGGAGAAGGAAGACAAGTCAGCTGACCTGGAGAAGGAAGACAAGTCAGCTGACCTGGAGAAGGAAGACAAGTCAGCTGACAGTGAGAAGGAAGACAAGTCAGCTGACCTGGAGAAGGAAGACAAGTCAGCTGACAGTGAGAGGGAAGACAAGTCAGCTGACCTGGAGAAGGAAGACAAGTCAGCTGACACGGAGAAGGAAGACAAGTCAGCTGACCTGGAGAAGGAAGACAAGTCAGCTGACCTGGAGAAGGAAGACAAGTCAGCTGACATGGAGAAGGAAGACAAGTCAGCTGACCTGGAGAAGGAAGACAAGTCAGCTGACCTGGAGAAGGAAGACAAGTCAGCTGACCTGGAGAAGGAAGACAAGTCAGCTGACCTGGAGAAGGAAGACAAGTCAGCTGACCTGGAGAAGGAAGACAAGTCAGCTGACAGTGAGAGGGAAGACAAGTCAGCTGACCTGGAGAAGGAAGACAAGTCAGCTGACCTGGAGAAGGAAGACAAGTCAGCTGACAGGAGAAGGAAGACAAGTCAGCTGACCTGGAGAAGGAAGACAAGTCAGCTGACACGGAGAAGGAAGACAAGTCAGCTGACATGGAGAAGGAAGACAAGTCAGCTGACAGGGAGAAGGAAGACAAGTCAGCTGACATGGAGAAGGAAGACAAGTCAGCTGACCTGGAGAAGGAAGACAAGTCAGCTGACACGGAGAAGGAAGATAAGTCAGCTGACCTGGAGAAGGAAGACAAGTCAGCTGACATGGAGAAGGAAGACAAGTCAGCTGACAGGGAGAAGGAAGACAAGTCAGCTGACACGGAGAAGGAAGACAAGTCAGCTGACACGGAGAAGGAAGACAAGTCAGCTGACATGGAGAAGGAAGACAAGTCAGCTGACATGGAGAAGGAAGACAAGTCAGCTGACACGGAGAAGGAAGACAAGTCAGCTGACCTGGAGAAGGAAGACAAGTCAGCTGACACGGAGAAGGAAGACAAGTCAGCTGACATGGAGAAGGAAGACAAGTCAGCTGACACGGAGAAGGAAGACAAGTCAGCTGACCTGGAGAGGAAGACAAGTCAGCTGACCTGGAGAAGGAAGACAAGTCAGCTGACACGGAGAAGGAAGACAAGTCAGCTGACCTGGAGAAGGAAGACAAGTCAGCTGACCTGGAGAAGGAAGACAAGTCAGCTGACAGTGAGAGGAAGACAAGTCAGCTGACCTGGAGAAGGAAGACAAGTCAGCTGACACGGAGAAGGAAGACAAGTCAGCTGACCTGGAGAAGGAAGACAAGTCAGCTGACCTGGAGAAGGAAGACAAGTCAGCTGACAGGAGAGGAAGACAAGTCAGCTGACCTGGAGAAGGAAGACAAGTCAGCTGACACGGAGAAGGAAGACAAGTCAGCTGACCTGGAGAAGGAAGACAAGTCAGCTGACAGGGAGAAGGAAGACAAGTCAGCTGACATGGAGAAGGAAGACAAGTCAGCTGACCTGGAGAAGGAAGACAAGTCAGCTGACCTGGAGAAGGAAGACAAGTCAGCTGACCTGGAGAAGGAAGACAAGTCAGCTGACATGGAGAAGGAAGACAAGTCAGCTGACCTGGAGAAGGAAGACAAGTCAGCTGACACGGAGAAGGAAGACAAGTCAGCTGACATGGAGAAGGAAGACAAGTCAGCTGACACGGAGAAGGAAGACAAGTCAGCTGACACGGAGAAGGAAGACAAGTCAGCTGACTGGAGAAGGAAGACAAGTCAGCTGACACGGAGAAGGAAGACAAGTCAGCTGACATGGAGAAGGAAGACAAGTCAGCTGACAGGGAGAAGGAAGACAAGTCAGCTGACAGGAGAAGGAAGACAAGTCAGCTGACACGGAGAAGGAAGACAAGTCAGCTGACATGGAGAAGGAAGACAAGTCAGCTGACATGGAGAAGGAAGACAAGTCAGCTGACATGGAGAAGGAAGACAAGTCAGCTGACCTGGAGAAGGAAGACAAGTCAGCTGACCTGGAGAAGGAAGACAAGTCAGCTGACATGGAGAAGGAAGACAAGTCAGCTGACCTGGAGAAGGAAGACAAGTCAGCTGACCTGGAGAAGGAAGACAAGTCAGCTGACCTGGAGAAGGAAGACAAGTCAGCTGACAGGAGAAGGAAGACAAGTCAGCTGACCTGGAGAAGGAAGACAAGTCAGCTGACCTGGAGAAGGAAGACAAGTCAGCTGACAGGAGAAGGAAGACAAGTCAGCTGACCTGGAGAAGGAAGACAAGTCAGCTGACAGTGAGAAGGAAGACAAGTCAGCTGACCTGGAGAAGGAAGACAAGTCAGCTGACCTGGAGAAGGAAGACAAGTCAGCTGACCTGGAGAAGGAAGACAAGTCAGCTGACAGGGAGAGGGAAGACAAGTCAGCTGACACGGAGAAGGAAGACAAGTCAGCTGACACAGAAGGAAGACAAGTCAGCTGACATGGAGAAGGAAGACAAGTCAGCTGACACGGAGAAGGAAGACAAGTCAGCTGACACGGAGAAGGAAGACAAGTCAGCTGACCTGGAGAAGGAAGACAAGTCAGCTGACACGGAGAAGGAAGACAAGTCAGCTGACATGGAGAAGGAAGACAAGTCAGCTGACACGGAGAAGGAAGACAAGTCAGCTGACATGGAGAAGGAAGACAAGTCAGCTGACATGGAGAAGGAAGACAAGTCAGCTGACACGGAGAAGGAAGACAAGTCAGCTGACACGGAGAAGGAAGACAAGTCAGCTGACATGGAGAAGGAAGACAAGTCAGCTGACAGGGAGAAGGAAGACAAGTCAGCTGACATGGAGAAGGAAGACAAGTCAGCTGACACGGAGAAGGAAGACAAGTCAGCTGACATGGAGAAGGAAGACAAGTCAGCTGACAGGGAGAAGGAAGACAAGTCAGCTGACATGGAGAAGGAAGACAAGTCAGCTGACCTGGAGAAGGAAGACAAGTCAGCTGACCTGGAGAAGGAAGACAAGTCAGCTGACCTGGAGAAGGAAGACAAGTCAGCTGACACGGAGAAGGAAGATAAGTCAGCTGACAGGAGAAGGAAGACAAGTCAGCTGACCTGGAGAAGGAAGACAAGTCAGCTGACCTGGAGAAGGAAGACAAGTCAGCTGACCTGGAGAAGGAAGACAAGTCAGCTGACCTGGAGAAGGAAGACAAGTCAGCTGACCTGGAGAAGGAAGACAAGTCAGCTGACCTGGAGAAGGAAGACAAGTCAGCTGACCTGGAGAAGGAAGACAAGTCAGCTGACCTGGAGAAGGAAGACAAGTCAGCTGACAGTGAGAAGGAAGACAAGTCAGCTGACCTGGAGAAGGAAGACAAGTCAGCTGACAGAGAAGGAAGACAAGTCAGCTGACCTGGAGAAGGAAGACAAGTCAGCTGACACGGAGAAGGAAGACAAGTCAGCTGACCTGGAGAAGGAAGACAAGTCAGCTGACCTGGAGAAGGAAGACAAGTCAGCTGACATGGAGAAGGAAGACAAGTCAGCTGACCTGGAGAAGGAAGACAAGTCAGCTGACCTGGAGAAGGAAGACAAGTCAGCTGACCTGGAGAAGGAAGACAAGTCAGCTGACCTGGAGAAGGAAGACAAGTCAGCTGACCTGGAGAAGGAAGACAAGTCAGCTGACAGGAGAAGGAAGACAAGTCAGCTGACCTGGAGAAGGAAGACAAGTCAGCTGACCTGGAGAAGGAAGACAAGTCAGCTGACCTGGAGAAGGAAGACAAGTCAGCTGACCTGGAGAAGGAAGACAAGTCAGCTGACAGGAGAGGAAGACAAGTCAGCTGACCTGGAGAAGGAAGACAAGTCAGCTGACCTGGAGAAGGAAGACAAGTCAGCTGACCTGGAGAAGGAAGACAAGTCAGCTGACCTGGAGAAGGAAGACAAGTCAGCTGACCTGGAGAAGGAAGACAAGTCAGCTGACCTGGAGAAGGAAGACAAGTCAGCTGACCTGGAGAAGGAAGACAAGTCAGCTGACCTGGAGAAGGAAGACAAGTCAGCTGACAGTGAGAGGGAAGACAAGTCAGCTGACCTGGAGAAGGAAGACAAGTCAGCTGACAGGAGAGGGAAGACAAGTCAGCTGACCTGGAGAAGGAAGACAAGTCAGCTGACACGGAGAAGGAAGACAAGTCAGCTGACCTGGAGAAGGAAGACAAGTCAGCTGACCTGGAGAAGGAAGACAAGTCAGCTGACATGGAGAAGGAAGACAAGTCAGCTGACCTGGAGAAGGAAGACAAGTCAGCTGACCTGGAGAAGGAAGACAAGTCAGCTGACCTGGAGAAGGAAGACAAGTCAGCTGACCTGGAGAAGGAAGACAAGTCAGCTGACCTGGAGAAGGAAGACAAGTCAGCTGACAGTGAGAGGAAGACAAGTCAGCTGACCTGGAGAAGGAAGACAAGTCAGCTGACCTGGAGAAGGAAGACAAGTCAGCTGACAGGAGAGGAAGACAAGTCAGCTGACCTGGAGAAGGAAGACAAGTCAGCTGACACGGAGAAGGAAGACAAGTCAGCTGACCTGGAGAAGGAAGACAAGTCAGCTGACAGGAGAAGGAAGACAAGTCAGCTGACATGGAGAAGGAAGACAAGTCAGCTGACCTGGAGAAGGAAGACAAGTCAGCTGACACGGAGAAGGAAGACAAGTCAGCTGACCTGGAGAAGGAAGACAAGTCAGCTGACCTGGAGAAGGAAGACAAGTCAGCTGACAGGGAGAGGAAGACAAGTCAGCTGACACGGAGAAGGAAGACAAGTCAGCTGACACAGAAGGAAGACAAGTCAGCTGACATGGAGAAGGAAGACAAGTCAGCTGACATGGAGAAGGAAGACAAGTCAGCTGACACGGAGAAGGAAGACAAGTCAGCTGACCTGGAGAAGGAAGACAAGTCAGCTGACACGGAGAAGGAAGACAAGTCAGCTGACATGGAGAAGGAAGACAAGTCAGCTGACACGGAGAAGGAAGACAAGTCAGCTGACAGTGAGAAGGAAGACAAGTCAGCTGACCTGGAGAAGGAAGACAAGTCAGCTGACACGGAGAAGGAAGACAAGTCAGCTGACCTGGAGAAGGAAGACAAGTCAGCTGACCTGGAGAAGGAAGACAAGTCAGCTGACAGGAGAGGAAGACAAGTCAGCTGACCTGGAGAAGGAAGACAAGTCAGCTGACACGGAGAAGGAAGACAAGTCAGCTGACCTGGAGAAGGAAGACAAGTCAGCTGACCTGGAGAAGGAAGACAAGTCAGCTGACAGTGAGAGGAAGACAAGTCAGCTGACCTGGAGAAGGAAGACAAGTCAGCTGACACGGAGAAGGAAGACAAGTCAGCTGACCTGGAGAAGGAAGACAAGTCAGCTGACAGGGAGAGGGAAGACAAGTCAGCTGACATGGAGAAGGAAGACAAGTCAGCTGACCTGGAGAAGGAAGACAAGTCAGCTGACCTGGAGAAGGAAGACAAGTCAGCTGACCTGGAGAAGGAAGACAAGTCAGCTGACATGGAGAAGGAAGACAAGTCAGCTGACCTGGAGAAGGAAGACAAGTCAGCTGACACGGAGAAGGAAGACAAGTCAGCTGACATGGAGAAGGAAGACAAGTCAGCTGACACGGAGAAGGAAGACAAGTCAGCTGACACGGAGAAGGAAGACAAGTCAGCTGACATGGAGAAGGAAGACAAGTCAGCTGACACGGAGAAGGAAGACAAGTCAGCTGACATGGAGAAGGAAGACAAGTCAGCTGACAGGGAGAAGGAAGACAAGTCAGCTGACAGGGAGAAGGAAGACAAGTCAGCTGACACGGAGAAGGAAGACAAGTCAGCTGACTGGAGAAGGAAGACAAGTCAGCTGACAGGGAGAAGGAAGACAAGTCAGCTGACATGGAGAAGGAAGACAAGTCAGCTGACCTGGAGAAGGAAGACAAGTCAGCTGACCTGGAGAAGGAAGACAAGTCAGCTGACATGGAGAAGGAAGACAAGTCAGCTGACCTGGAGAAGGAAGACAAGTCAGCTGACCTGGAGAAGGAAGACAAGTCAGCTGACCTGGAGAAGGAAGACAAGTCAGCTGACCAGGAGAAGGAAGACAAGTCAGCTGACCTGGAGAAGGAAGACAAGTCAGCTGACCTGGAGAAGGAAGACAAGTCAGCTGACAGGAGAAGGAAGACAAGTCAGCTGACCTGGAGAAGGAAGACAAGTCAGCTGACAGTGAGAAGGAAGACAAGTCAGCTGACCTGGAGAAGGAAGACAAGTCAGCTGACCTGGAGAAGGAAGACAAGTCAGCTGACCTGGAGAAGGAAGACAAGTCAGCTGACAGGGAGAGGGAAGACAAGTCAGCTGACACGGAGAAGGAAGACAAGTCAGCTGACACAGAAGGAAGACAAGTCAGCTGACATGGAGAAGGAAGACAAGTCAGCTGACACGGAGAAGGAAGACAAGTCAGCTGACACGGAGAAGGAAGACAAGTCAGCTGACCTGGAGAAGGAAGACAAGTCAGCTGACACGGAGAAGGAAGACAAGTCAGCTGACATGGAGAAGGAAGACAAGTCAGCTGACACGGAGAAGGAAGACAAGTCAGCTGACATGGAGAAGGAAGACAAGTCAGCTGACATGGAGAAGGAAGACAAGTCAGCTGACACGGAGAAGGAAGACAAGTCAGCTGACACGGAGAAGGAAGACAAGTCAGCTGACATGGAGAAGGAAGACAAGTCAGCTGACAGGGAGAAGGAAGACAAGTCAGCTGACAGGGAGAAGGAAGACAAGTCAGCTGACACGGAGAAGGAAGACAAGTCAGCTGACATGGAGAAGGAAGATAAGTCAGCTGACAGGGAGAAGGAAGACAAGTCAGCTGACATGGAGAAGGAAGACAAGTCAGCTGACCTGGAGAAGGAAGACAAGTCAGCTGACCTGGAGAAGGAAGACAAGTCAGCTGACCTGGAGAAGGAAGACAAGTCAGCTGACCTGGAGAAGGAAGACAAGTCAGCTGACAGTGAGAAGGAAGACAAGTCAGCTGACCTGGAGAAGGAAGACAAGTCAGCTGACCTGGAGAAGGAAGACAAGTCAGCTGACCTGGAGAAGGAAGACAAGTCAGCTGACCTGGAGAAGGAAGACAAGTCAGCTGACCTGGAGAAGGAAGGCAAGTCAGCTGACCTGGAGAAGGAAGACAAGTCAGCTGACCTGGAGAAGGAAGACAAGTCAGCTGACCTGGAGAAGGAAGACAAGTCAGCTGACAGTGAGAGGGAAGACAAGTCAGCTGACCTGGAGAAGGAAGACAAGTCAGCTGACAGTGAGAGGAAGACAAGTCAGCTGACCTGGAGAAGGAAGACAAGTCAGCTGACACGGAGAAGGAAGACAAGTCAGCTGACCTGGAGAAGGAAGACAAGTCAGCTGACCTGGAGAAGGAAGACAAGTCAGCTGACATGGAGAAGGAAGACAAGTCAGCTGACCTGGAGAAGGAAGACAAGTCAGCTGACCTGGAGAAGGAAGACAAGTCAGCTGACCTGGAGAAGGAAGACAAGTCAGCTGACCTGGAGAAGGAAGACAAGTCAGCTGACCTGGAGAAGGAAGACAAGTCAGCTGACAGGAGAAGGAAGACAAGTCAGCTGACCTGGAGAAGGAAGACAAGTCAGCTGACCTGGAGAAGGAAGACAAGTCAGCTGACAGGAGAAGGAAGACAAGTCAGCTGACCTGGAGAAGGAAGACAAGTCAGCTGACACGGAGAAGGAAGACAAGTCAGCTGACCTGGAGAAGGAAGACAAGTCAGCTGACAGGGAGAAGGAAGACAAGTCAGCTGACATGGAGAAGGAAGACAAGTCAGCTGACCTGGAGAAGGAAGACAAGTCAGCTGACACGGAGAAGGAAGACAAGTCAGCTGACCTGGAGAAGGAAGACAAGTCAGCTGACCTGGAGAAGGAAGACAAGTCAGCTGACAGGGAGAGGAAGACAAGTCAGCTGACACGGAGAAGGAAGACAAGTCAGCTGACACAGAAGGAAGACAAGTCAGCTGACATGGAGAAGGAAGACAAGTCAGCTGACATGGAGAAGGAAGACAAGTCAGCTGACACGGAGAAGGAAGACAAGTCAGCTGACCTGGAGAAGGAAGACAAGTCAGCTGACACGGAGAAGGAAGACAAGTCAGCTGACATGGAGAAGGAAGACAAGTCAGCTGACACGGAGAAGGAAGACAAGTCAGCTGACCAGGAGAAGGAAGACAAGTCAGCTGACCTGGAGAAGGAAGACAAGTCAGCTGACACGGAGAAGGAAGACAAGTCAGCTGACCTGGAGAAGGAAGACAAGTCAGCTGACCTGGAGAAGGAAGACAAGTCAGCTGACAGTGAGAGGGAAGACAAGTCAGCTGACCTGGAGAAGGAAGACAAGTCAGCTGACACGGAGAAGGAAGACAAGTCAGCTGACCTGGAGAAGGAAGACAAGTCAGCTGACCTGGAGAAGGAAGACAAGTCAGCTGACAGTGAGAGGGAAGACAAGTCAGCTGACCTGGAGAAGGAAGACAAGTCAGCTGACACGGAGAAGGAAGACAAGTCAGCTGACCTGGAGAAGGAAGACAAGTCAGCTGACAGGGAGAAGGAAGACAAGTCAGCTGACATGGAGAAGGAAGACAAGTCAGCTGACCTGGAGAAGGAAGACAAGTCAGCTGACCTGGAGAAGGAAGACAAGTCAGCTGACCTGGAGAAGGAAGACAAGTCAGCTGACATGGAGAAGGAAGACAAGTCAGCTGACCTGGAGAAGGAAGACAAGTCATCTGACAGGGAGAGGGAAGACAAGTCAGCTGACACGGAAAAGGAAGACAAGTCAGCTGACACAGAGAAGGAAGACAAGTCAGCTGACATGGAGAAGGAAGATAAGTCAGCTGACATGGAGAAGGAAGACAAGTCAGCTGACACGGAGAAGGAAGATAAGTCAGCTGACAGGGAGAAGGAAGACAAGTCAGCTGACCTGGAGAAGGAAGACAAGTCAGCTGACACGGAGAAGGAAGACAAGTCAGCTGACATGGAGAAGGAAGACAAGTCAGCTGACACGGAGAAGGAAGACAAGTCAGCTGACATGGAGAAGGAAGACAAGTCAGCTGACACGGAGAAGGAAGACAAGTCAGCTGACCTGGAGAAGGAAGACAAGTCAGCTGACACGGAGAAGGAAGACAAGTCAGCTGACAGGGAGAAGGAAGACAAGTCAGCTGACCTGGAGAAGGAAGACAAGTCAGCTGACACGGAGAAGGAAGACAAGTCAGCTGACATGGAGAAGGAAGACAAGTCAGCTGACACGGAGAAGGAAGACAAGTCAGCTGACACGGAGAAGGAAGACAAGTCAGCTGACACGGAGAAGGAAGATAAGTCAGCTGACCTGGAGTAGGAAGACAAGTCAGCTGACACGGAGAAGGAAGACAAGTCAGCTGACATGGAGAAGGAAGACAAGTCAGCTGACACGGAGAAGGAAGACAAGTCAGCTGACAGTGAGAAGGAAGACAAGTCAGCTGACCTGGAGAAGGAAGACAAGTCAGCTGACAGTGAGAGGGAAGACAAGTCAGCTGACATGGAGAAGGAAGACAAGTCAGCTGACACGGAGAAGGAAGACAAGTCAGCTGACCTGGAGAAGGAAGACAAGTCAGCTGACCTGGAGAAGGAAGACAAGTCAGCTGACAGGAGAAGGAAGACAAGTCAGCTGACCTGGAGAAGGAAGACAAGTCAGCTGACACGGAGAAGGAAGACAAGTCAGCTGACCTGGAGAAGGAAGACAAGTCAGCTGACCTGGAGAAGGAAGACAAGTCAGCTGACCTGGAGAAGGAAGACAAGTCAGCTGACAGTGAGAAGGAAGACAAGTCAGCTGACCTGGAGAAGGAAGACAAGTCAGCTGACCTGGAGAAGGAAGACAAGTCAGCTGACCTGGAGAAGGAAGACAAGTCAGCTGACCTGGAGAAGGAAGACAAGTCAGCTGACCTGGAGAAGGAAGACAAGTCAGCTGACCTGGAGAAGGAAGACAAGTCAGCTGACCTGGAGAAGGAAGACAAGTCAGCTGACCTGGAGAAGGAAGACAAGTCAGCTGACAGGAGAAGGAAGACAAGTCAGCTGACCTGGAGAAGGAAGACAAGTCAGCTGACAGGAGAAGGAAGACAAGTCAGCTGACCTGGAGAAGGAAGACAAGTCAGCTGACACGGAGAAGGAAGACAAGTCAGCTGACCTGGAGAAGGAAGACAAGTCAGCTGACCTGGAGAAGGAAGACAAGTCAGCTGACATGGAGAAGGAAGACAAGTCAGCTGACCTGGAGAAGGAAGACAAGTCAGCTGACCTGGAGAAGGAAGACAAGTCAGCTGACCTGGAGAAGGAAGACAAGTCAGCTGACCTGGAGAAGGAAGACAAGTCAGCTGACCTGGAGAAGGAAGACAAGTCAGCTGACAGTGAGAGGGAAGACAAGTCAGCTGACCTGGAGAAGGAAGACAAGTCAGCTGACCTGGAGAAGGAAGACAAGTCAGCTGACCTGGAGAAGGAAGACAAGTCAGCTGACAGGGAGAGGGAAGACAAGTCAGCTGACATGGAGAAGGAAGACAAGTCAGCTGACCTGGAGAAGGAAGACAAGTCAGCTGACACGGAGAAGGAAGACAAGTCAGCTGACATGGAGAAGGAAGATAAGTCAGCTGACATGGAGAAGGAAGACAAGTCAGCTGACACGGAGAAGGAAGATAAGTCAGCTGACCTGGAGTAGGAAGACAAGTCAGCTGACACGGAGAAGGAAGACAAGTCAGCTGACATGGAGAAGGAAGACAAGTCAGCTGACACGGAGAAGGAAGACAAGTCAGCTGACAGGAGAGGGAAGACAAGTCAGCTGACACGGAGAAGGAAGACAAGTCAGCTGACATGGAGAAGGAAGACAAGTCAGCTGACACGGAGAAGGAAGACAAGTCAGCTGACATGGAGAAGGAAGACAAGTCAGCTGACACGGAGAAGGAAGACAAGTCAGCTGACATGGAGAAGGAAGACAAGTCAGCTGACACGGAGAAGGAAGATAAGTCAGCTGACAGGGAGAAGGAAGACAAGTCAGCTGACCTGGAGAAGGAAGACAAGTCAGCTGACACGGAGAAGGAAGACAAGTCAGCTGACATGGAGAAGGAAGACAAGTCAGCTGACACGGAGAAGGAAGACAAGTCAGCTGACACGGAGAAGGAAGACAAGTCAGCTGACACGGAGAAGGAAGATAAGTCAGCTGACCTGGAGAAGGAAGACAAGTCAGCTGACACGGAGAAGGAAGACAAGTCAGCTGACATGGAGAAGGAAGACAAGTCAGCTGACACGGAGAAGGAAGACAAGTCAGCTGACAGGAGAAGGAAGACAAGTCAGCTGACCTGGAGAAGGAAGACAAGTCAGCTGACAGTGAGAGGAAGACAAGTCAGCTGACATGGAGAAGGAAGACAAGTCAGCTGACACGGAGAAGGAAGACAAGTCAGCTGACCTGGAGAAGGAAGACAAGTCAGCTGACCTGGAGAAGGAAGACAAGTCAGCTGACAGTGAGAGGGAAGACAAGTCAGCTGACCTGGAGAAGGAAGACAAGTCAGCTGACACGGAGAAGGAAGACAAGTCAGCTGACCTGGAGAAGGAAGACAAGTCAGCTGACCTGGAGAAGGAAGACAAGTCAGCTGACCTGGAGAAGGAAGACAAGTCAGCTGACAGTGAGAGGGAAGACAAGTCAGCTGACCTGGAGAAGGAAGACAAGTCAGCTGACCTGGAGAAGGAAGACAAGTCAGCTGACCTGGAGAAGGAAGACAAGTCAGCTGACCTGGAGAAGGAAGACAAGTCAGCTGACCTGGAGAAGGAAGACAAGTCAGCTGACCTGGAGAAGGAAGACAAGTCAGCTGACCTGGAGAAGGAAGACAAGTCAGCTGACCTGGAGAAGGAAGACAAGTCAGCTGACAGTGAGAGGAAGACAAGTCAGCTGACCTGGAGAAGGAAGACAAGTCAGCTGACAGTGAGAGGAAGACAAGTCAGCTGACCTGGAGAAGGAAGACAAGTCAGCTGACACGGAGAAGGAAGACAAGTCAGCTGACCTGGAGAAGGAAGACAAGTCAGCTGACCTGGAGAAGGAAGACAAGTCAGCTGACATGGAGAAGGAAGACAAGTCAGCTGACCTGGAGAAGGAAGACAAGTCAGCTGACCTGGAGAAGGAAGACAAGTCAGCTGACCTGGAGAAGGAAGACAAGTCAGCTGACCTGGAGAAGGAAGACAAGTCAGCTGACCTGGAGAAGGAAGACAAGTCAGCTGACCTGGAGAAGGAAGACAAGTCAGCTGACCTGGAGAAGGAAGACAAGTCAGCTGACCTGGAGAAGGAAGACAAGTCAGCTGACCTGGAGAAGGAAGACAAGTCAGCTGACAGGAGAAGGAAGACAAGTCAGCTGACAGGAGAGGAAGACAAGTCAGCTGACCTGGAGAAGGAAGACAAGTCAGCTGACCTGGAGAAGGAAGACAAGTCAGCTGACCTGGAGAAGGAAGACAAGTCAGCTGACAGGGAGAGGGAAGACAAGTCAGCTGACAGGAGAAGGAAGACAAGTCAGCTGACCTGGAGAAGGAAGACAAGTCAGCTGACACGGAGAAGGAAGACAAGTCAGCTGACATGGAGAAGGAAGACAAGTCAGCTGACACGGAGAAGGAAGACAAGTCAGCTGACAGGAGAAGGAAGACAAGTCAGCTGACACGGAGAAGGAAGACAAGTCAGCTGACATGGAGAAGGAAGACAAGTCAGCTGACACGGAGAAGGAAGACAAGTCAGCTGACCTGGAGAAGGAAGACAAGTCAGCTGACCTGGAGAAGGAAGACAAGTCAGCTGACAGTGAGAAGGAAGACAAGTCAGCTGACCTGGAGAAGGAAGACAAGTCAGCTGACACGGAGAAGGAAGACAAGTCAGCTGACCTGGAGAAGGAAGACAAGTCAGCTGACCTGGAGAAGGAAGACAAGTCAGCTGACCTGGAGAAGGAAGACAAGTCAGCTGACAGTGAGAGGGAAGACAAGTCAGCTGACCTGGAGAAGGAAGACAAGTCAGCTGACCTGGAGAAGGAAGACAAGTCAGCTGACCTGGAGAAGGAAGACAAGTCAGCTGACCTGGAGAAGGAAGACAAGTCAGCTGACCTGGAGAAGGAAGACAAGTCAGCTGACCTGGAGAAGGAAGACAAGTCAGCTGACCTGGAGAAGGAAGACAAGTCAGCTGACCTGGAGAAGGAAGACAAGTCAGCTGACAGTGAGAGGGAAGACAAGTCAGCTGACCTGGAGAAGGAAGACAAGTCAGCTGACAGTGAGAGGAAGACAAGTCAGCTGACCTGGAGAAGGAAGACAAGTCAGCTGACACGGAGAAGGAAGACAAGTCAGCTGACCTGGAGAAGGAAGACAAGTCAGCTGACCTGGAGAAGGAAGACAAGTCAGCTGACATGGAGAAGGAAGACAAGTCAGCTGACCTGGAGAAGGAAGACAAGTCAGCTGACCTGGAGAAGGAAGACAAGTCAGCTGACCTGGAGAAGGAAGGCAAGTCAGCTGACCTGGAGAAGGAAGACAAGTCAGCTGACCTGGAGAAGGAAGGCAAGTCAGCTGACCTGGAGAAGCAAGACAAGTCAGCTGACCTGGAGAAGGAAGGCAAGTCAGCTGACCTGGAGAAGGAAGACAAGTCAGCTGACCTGGAGAAGGAAGACAAGTCAGCTGACAGTGAGAGGGAAGACAAGTCAGCTGACAGTGAGAGGGAAGACAAGTCAGCTGACCTGGAGAAGGAAGACAAGTCAGCTGACCTGGAGAAGGAAGACAAGTCAGCTGACCTGGAGAAAGAAGACAAGTCAGCTGACAGGGAGAGGGAAGACAAGTCAGCTGACATGGAGAAGGAAGACAAGTCAGCTGACCTGGAGAAGGAAGACAAGTCAGCTGACACGGAGAAGGAAGACAAGTCAGCTGACATGGAGAAGGAAGACAAGTCAGCTGACACGGAGAAGGAAGACAAGTCAGCTGACAGTGAGAGGGAAGACAAGTCAGCTGACCTGGAGAAGGAAGACAAGTCAGCTGACAGTGAGAGGGAAGACAAGTCAGCTGACATGGAGAAGGAAGACAAGTCAGCTGACACGGAGAAGGAAGGCAAGTCAGCTGACCTGGAGAAGGAAGACAAGTCAGCTGACCTGGAGAAGGAAGGCAAGCAGCTGACAGTGAGAGGGAAGACAAGTCAGCTGACCTGGAGAAGGAAGACAAGTCAGCTGACACGGAGAAGGAAGACAAGTCAGCTGACCTGGAGAAGGAAGACAAGTCAGCTGACCTGGAGAAGGAAGACAAGTCAGCTGACCTGGAGAGGAAGACAAGTCAGCTGACAGTGAGAAGGAAGACAAGTCAGCTGACCTGGAGAAGGAAGACAAGTCAGCTGACCTGGAGAAGGAAGACAAGTCAGCTGACCTGGAGAAGGAAGACAAGTCAGCTGACCTGGAGAAGGAAGACAAGTCAGCTGACCTGGAGAAGGAAGACAAGTCAGCTGACCTGGAGAAGGAAGACAAGTCAGCTGACCTGGAGAAGGAAGACAAGTCAGCTGACCTGGAGAAGGAAGACAAGTCAGCTGACAGTGAGAGGGAAGACAAGTCAGCTGACCTGGAGAAGGAAGACAAGTCAGCTGACAGTGAGAGGAAGACAAGTCAGCTGACCTGGAGAAGGAAGACAAGTCAGCTGACACGGAGAAGGAAGACAAGTCAGCTGACCTGGAGAAGGAAGACAAGTCAGCTGACCTGGAGAAGGAAGACAAGTCAGCTGACATGGAGAAGGAAGACAAGTCAGCTGACCTGGAGAAGGAAGACAAGTCAGCTGACCTGGAGAAGGAAGACAAGTCAGCTGACCTGGAGAAGGAAGACAAGTCAGCTGACCTGGAGAAGGAAGACAAGTCAGCTGACCTGGAGAAGGAAGATAAGTCAGCTGACCTGGAGAAGGAAGACAAGTCAGCTGACCTGGAGAAGGAAGACAAGTCAGCTGACCTGGAGAAGGAAGATAAGTCAGCTGACCTGGAGAAGGAAGACAAGTCAGCTGACAGTGAGAGGAAGACAAGTCAGCTGACAGGAGAAGGAAGACAAGTCAGCTGACCTGGAGAAGGAAGACAAGTCAGCTGACCTGGAGAAGGAAGACAAGTCAGCTGACCTGGAGAAGGAAGACAAGTCATCTGACAGGGAGAGGGAAGACAAGTCAGCTGACATGGAGAAGGAAGACAAGTCAGCTGACCTGGAGAAGGAAGACAAGTCAGCTGACACACAGAAGGAAGACAGTTCAGCTGACATGGAGAAGGAAGACAAGTCAGCTGACATGGAGAAGGAAGACAAGTCAGCTGACACGGAGAAGGAAGATAAGTTAGCTGACCTGGAGTAGGAAGACAAGTCAGCTGACACGGAGAAGGAAGACAAGTCAGCTGACATGGAGAAGGAAGACAAGTCAGCTGACACGGAGAAGGAAGACAAGTCAGCTGACAGTGAGAGGGAAGACAAGTCAGCTGACACGGAGAAGGAAGACAAGTCAGCTGACATGGAGAAGGAAGACAAGTCAGCTGACACGGAGAAGGAAGGCAAGTCAGCTGACCTGGAGAAGGAAGACAAGTCAGCTGACCTGGAGAAGGAAGGCAAGCAGCTGACAGTGAGAGGGAAGACAAGTCAGCTGACCTGGAGAAGGAAGACAAGTCAGCTGACACGGAGAAGGAAGACAAGTCAGCTGACCTGGAGAAGGAAGACAAGTCAGCTGACCTGGAGAAGGAAGGCAAGTCAGCTGACCTGGAGAGGAAGACAAGTCAGCTGACAGTGAGAAGGAAGACAAGTCAGCTGACCTGGAGAAGGAAGACAAGTCAGCTGACCTGGAGAAGGAAGACAAGTCAGCTGACCTGGAGAAGGAAGACAAGTCAGCTGACCTGGAGAAGGAAGACAAGTCAGCTGACCTGGAGAAGGAAGACAAGTCAGCTGACCTGGAGAAGGAAGACAAGTCAGCTGACCTGGAGAAGGAAGACAAGTCAGCTGACCTGGAGAAGGAAGACAAGTCAGCTGACAGTGAGAGGGAAGACAAGTCAGCTGACCTGGAGAAGGAAGACAAGTCAGCTGACAGTGAGAGGGAAGACAAGTCAGCTGACCTGGAGAAGGAAGACAAGTCAGCTGACACGGAGAAGGAAGACAAGTCAGCTGACCTGGAGAAGGAAGACAAGTCAGCTGACCTGGAGAAGGAAGACAAGTCAGCTGACATGGAGAAGGAAGACAAGTCAGCTGACCTGGAGAAGGAAGACAAGTCAGCTGACCTGGAGAAGGAAGACAAGTCAGCTGACCTGGAGAAGGAAGGCAAGTCAGCTGACCTGGAGAAGGAAGACAAGTCAGCTGACCTGGAGAAGGAAGGCAAGTCAGCTGACCTGGAGAAGCAAGACAAGTCAGCTGACCTGGAGAAGGAAGGCAAGTCAGCTGACCTGGAGAAGGAAGACAAGTCAGCTGACCTGGAGAAGGAAGACAAGTCAGCTGACAGTGAGAGGGAAGACAAGTCAGCTGACAGTGAGAGGGAAGACAAGTCAGCTGACCTGGAGAAGGAAGACAAGTCAGCTGACCTGGAGAAGGAAGACAAGTCAGCTGACCTGGAGAAAGAAGACAAGTCAGCTGACAGGGAGAGGGAAGACAAGTCAGCTGACATGGAGAAGGAAGACAAGTCAGCTGACCTGGAGAAGGAAGACAAGTCAGCTGACACACAGAAGGAAGACAGTTCAGCTGACATGGAGAAGGAAGATAAGTCAGCTGACATGGAGAAGGAAGACAAGTCAGCTGACACGGAGAAGGAAGATAAGTTAGCTGACCTGGAGTAGGAAGACAAGTCAGCTGACACGGAGAAGGAAGACAAGTCAGCTGACATGGAGAAGGAAGACAAGTCAGCTGACACGGAGAAGGAAGACAAGTCAGCTGACAGTGAGAGGAAGACAAGTCAGCTGACACGGAGAAGGAAGACAAGTCAGCTGACATGGAGAAGGAAGACAAGTCAGCTGACACGGAGAAGGAAGACAAGTCAGCTGACATGGAGAAGGAAGACAAGTCAGCTGACACGGAGAAGGAAGACAAGTCAGCTGACATGGAGAAGGAAGACAAGTCAGCTGACACGGAGAAGGAAGACAAGTCAGCTGACAGGGAGAAGGAAGACAAGTCAGCTGACCTGGAGAAGGAAGACAAGTCAGCTGACACGGAGAAGGAAGACAAGTCAGCTGACATGGAGAAGGAAGACAAGTCAGCTGACACGGAGAAGGAAGACAAGTCAGCTGACACGGAGAAGGAAGACAAGTCAGCTGACACGGAGAAGGAAGACAAGTCAGCTGACCTGGAGAAGGAAGACAAGTCAGCTGACACGGAGAAGGAAGACAAGTCAGCTGACATGGAGAAGGAAGACAAGTCAGCTGACACGGAGAAGGAAGACAAGTCAGCTGACAGTGAGAGGAAGACAAGTCAGCTGACCTGGAGAAGGAAGACAAGTCAGCTGACAGTGAGAGGAAGACAAGTCAGCTGACATGGAGAAGGAAGACAAGTCAGCTGACACGGAGAAGGAAGACAAGTCAGCTGACCTGGAGAAGGAAGACAAGTCAGCTGACCTGGAGAAGGAAGACAAGTCAGCTGACAGTGAGAGGGAAGACAAGTCAGCTGACCTGGAGAAGGAAGACAAGTCAGCTGACACGGAGAAGGAAGACAAGTCAGCTGACCTGGAGAAGGAAGACAAGTCAGCTGACCTGGAGAAGGAAGACAAGTCAGCTGACCTGGAGAAGGAAGACAAGTCAGCTGACAGTGAGAGGGAAGACAAGTCAGCTGACCTGGAGAAGGAAGACAAGTCAGCTGACCTGGAGAAGGAAGACAAGTCAGCTGACCTGGAGAAGGAAGACAAGTCAGCTGACCTGGAGAAGGAAGACAAGTCAGCTGACCTGGAGAAGGAAGACAAGTCAGCTGACCTGGAGAAGGAAGACAAGTCAGCTGACCTGGAGAAGGAAGACAAGTCAGCTGACCTGGAGAAGGAAGACAAGTCAGCTGACAGTGAGAGGGAAGACAAGTCAGCTGACCTGGAGAAGGAAGACAAGTCAGCTGACAGTGAGAGGGAAGACAAGTCAGCTGACCTGGAGAAGGAAGACAAGTCAGCTGACACGGAGAAGGAAGACAAGTCAGCTGACCTGGAGAAGGAAGACAAGTCAGCTGACCTGGAGAAGGAAGACAAGTCAGCTGACATGGAGAAGGAAGACAAGTCAGCTGACCTGGAGAAGGAAGACAAGTCAGCTGACCTGGAGAAGGAAGACAAGTCAGCTGACCTGGAGAAGGAAGACAAGTCAGCTGACCTGGAGAAGGAAGACAAGTCAGCTGACCTGGAGAAGGAAGACAAGTCAGCTGACCTGGAGAAGGAAGACAAGTCAGCTGACCTGGAGAAGGAAGACAAGTCAGCTGACCTGGAGAAGGAAGACAAGTCAGCTGACCTGGAGAAGGAAGACAAGTCAGCTGACAGTGAGAGGGAAGACAAGTCAGCTGACCTGGAGAAGGAAGACAAGTCAGCTGACAGTGAGAAGGAAGACAAGTCAGCTGACCTGGAGAAGGAAGACAAGTCAGCTGACACGGAGAAGGAAGACAAGTCAGCTGACCTGGAGAAGGAAGACAAGTCAGCTGACCTGGAGAAGGAAGACAAGTCAGCTGACATGGAGAAGGAAGACAAGTCAGCTGACCTGGAGAAGGAAGACAAGTCAGCTGACCTGGAGAAGGAAGACAAGTCAGCTGACCTGGAGAAGGAAGACAAGTCAGCTGACCTGGAGAAGGAAGACAAGTCAGCTGACCTGGAGAAGGAAGACAAGTCAGCTGACAGGAGAAGGAAGACAAGTCAGCTGACCTGGAGAAGGAAGACAAGTCAGCTGACCTGGAGAAGGAAGACAAGTCAGCTGACAGTGAGAGGGAAGACAAGTCAGCTGACCTGGAGAAGGAAGACAAGTCAGCTGACACGGAGAAGGAAGACAAGTCAGCTGACCTGGAGAAGGAAGACAAGTCAGCTGACCTGGAGAAAGAAGACAAGTCATCTGACAGGGAGAGGGAAGACAAGTCAGCTGACATGGAGAAGGAAGACAAGTCAGCTGACCTGGAGAAGGAAGACAAGTCAGCTGACACGGAGAAGGAAGACAAGTCAGCTGACCTGGAGAAGGAAGACAAGTCAGCTGACCTGGAGAAGGAAGACAAGTCAGCTGACAGGGAGAAGGAAGACAAGTCAGCTGACACGGAGAAGGAAGACAAGTCAGCTGACACAGAAGGAAGACAAGTCAGCTGACATGGAGAAGGAAGATAAGTCAGCTGACATGGAGAAGGAAGACAAGTCAGCTGACACGGAGAAGGAAGATAAGTCAGCTGACCTGGAGAAGGAAGACAAGTCAGCTGACACGGAGAAGGAAGACAAGTCAGCTGACATGGAGAAGGAAGACAAGTCAGCTGACACGGAGAAGGAAGACAAGTCAGCTGACAGTGAGAGGGAAGACAAGTCAGCTGACACGGAGAAGGAAGACAAGTCAGCTGACATGGAGAAGGAAGACAAGTCAGCTGACACGGAGAAGGAAGACAAGTCAGCTGACATGGAGAAGGAAGACAAGTCAGCTGACACGGAGAAGGAAGATAAGTCAGCTGACATGGAGAAGGAAGACAAGTCAGCTGACACGGAGAAGGAAGATAAGTCAGCTGACAGGGAGAAGGAAGACAAGTCAGCTGACCTGGAGAAGGAAGACAAGTCAGCTGACACGGAGAAGGAAGACAAGTCAGCTGACATGGAGAAGGAAGACAAGTCAGCTGACACGGAGAAGGAAGACAAGTCAGCTGACACGGAGAAGGAAGACAAGTCAGCTGACACGGAGAAGGAAGATAAGTCAGCTGACCTGGAGAAGGAAGACAAGTCAGCTGACACGGAGAAGGAAGACAAGTCAGCTGACATGGAGAAGGAAGACAAGTCAGCTGACACGGAGAAGGAAGACAAGTCAGCTGACAGTGAGAGGGAAGACAAGTCAGCTGACCTGGAGAAGGAAGACAAGTCAGCTGACAGTGAGAGGGAAGACAAGTCAGCTGACATGGAGAAGGAAGACAAGTCAGCTGACACGGAGAAGGAAGGCAAGTCAGCTGACCTGGAGAAGGAAGACAAGTCAGCTGACCTGGAGAAGGAAGGCAAGCAGCTGACAGTGAGAGGGAAGACAAGTCAGCTGACCTGGAGAAGGAAGACAAGTCAGCTGACACGGAGAAGGAAGACAAGTCAGCTGACCTGGAGAAGGAAGACAAGTCAGCTGACCTGGAGAAGGAAGGCAAGTCAGCTGACCTGGAGAGGGAAGACAAGTCAGCTGACAGTGAGAGGGAAGACAAGTCAGCTGACCTGGAGAAGGAAGACAAGTCAGCTGACCTGGAGAAGGAAGGCAAGTCAGCTGACCTGGAGAAGGAAGACAAGTCAGCTGACCTGGAGAAGGAAGACAAGTCAGCTGACCTGGAGAAGGAAGACAAGTCAGCTGACCTGGAGAAGGAAGACAAGTCAGCTGACCTGGAGAAGGAAGACAAGTCAGCTGACCTGGAGAAGGAAGACAAGTCAGCTGACAGTGAGAGGGAAGACAAGTCAGCTGACCTGGAGAAGGAAGACAAGTCAGCTGACAGTGAGAGGGAAGACAAGTCAGCTGACCTGGAGAAGGAAGACAAGTCAGCTGACACGGAGAAGGAAGACAAGTCAGCTGACCTGGAGAAGGAAGACAAGTCAGCTGACCTGGAGAAGGAAGACAAGTCAGCTGACATGGAGAAGGAAGACAAGTCAGCTGACCTGGAGAAGGAAGACAAGTCAGCTGACCTGGAGAAGGAAGACAAGTCAGCTGACCTGGAGAAGGAAGACAAGTCAGCTGACATGGAGAAGGAAGACAAGTCAGCTGACCTGGAGAAGGAAGACAAGTCAGCTGACACACAGAAGGAAGACAAGTCAGCTGACCTGGAGAAGGAAGACAAGTCAGCTGACCTGGAGAAGGAAGACAAGTCATCTGACAGGGAGAGGGAAGACAAGTCAGCTGACACGGAGAAGGAAGACAAGTCAGCTGACCTGGAGAAGGAAGACAAGTCAGCTGACCTGGAGAAGGAAGACAAGTCAGCTGACAGGAGAAGGAAGACAAGTCAGCTGACCTGGAGAAGGAAGACAAGTCAGCTGACCTGGAGAAGGAAGACAAGTCAGCTGACAGGAGAAGGAAGACAAGTCAGCTGACATGGAGAAGGAAGACAAGTCAGCTGACCTGGAGAAGGAAGACAAGTCAGCTGACACGGAGAAGGAAGACAAGTCAGCTGACCTGGAGAAGGAAGACAAGTCAGCTGACCTGGAGAAGGAAGACAAGTCAGCTGACAGGGAGAAGGAAGACAAGTCAGCTGACACGGAGAAGGAAGACAAGTCAGCTGACACACAGAAGGAAGACAAGTCAGCTGACATGGAGAAGGAAGATAAGTCAGCTGACATGGAGAAGGAAGACAAGTCAGCTGACACGGAGAAGGAAGACAAGTCAGCTGACCTGGAGAAGGAAGACAAGTCAGCTGACACGGAGAAGGAAGACAAGTCAGCTGACATGGAGAAGGAAGACAAGTCAGCTGACACGGAGAAGGAAGACAAGTCAGCTGACAGTGAGAAGGAAGACAAGTCAGCTGACACGGAGAAGGAAGACAAGTCAGCTGACATGGAGAAGGAAGACAAGTCAGCTGACACGGAGAAGGAAGACAAGTCAGCTGACATGGAGAAGGAAGACAAGTCAGCTGACACGGAGAAGGAAGACAAGTCAGCTGACATGGAGAAGGAAGACAAGTCAGCTGACACGGAGAAGGAAGACAAGTCAGCTGACAGGGAGAAGGAAGACAAGTCAGCTGACCTGGAGAAGGAAGACAAGTCAGCTGACACGGAGAAGGAAGACAAGTCAGCTGACATGGAGAAGGAAGACAAGTCAGCTGACCGGAGAAGGAAGACAAGTCAGCTGACCGGAGAAGGAAGACAAGTCAGCTGACACGGAGAAGGAAGACAAGTCAGCTGACCTGGAGAAGGAAGACAAGTCAGCTGACACGGAGAAGGAAGACAAGTCAGCTGACATGGAGAAGGAAGACAAGTCAGCTGACACGGAGAAGGAAGACAAGTCAGCTGACAGGAGAAGGAAGACAAGTCAGCTGACCTGGAGAAGGAAGACAAGTCAGCTGACAGGAGAGGGAAGACAAGTCAGCTGACATGGAGAAGGAAGACAAGTCAGCTGACACGGAGAAGGAAGACAAGTCAGCTGACCTGGAGAAGGAAGACAAGTCAGCTGACCTGGAGAAGGAAGACAAGTCAGCTGACAGGAGAAGGAAGACAAGTCAGCTGACCTGGAGAAGGAAGACAAGTCAGCTGACACGGAGAAGGAAGACAAGTCAGCTGACCTGGAGAAGGAAGACAAGTCAGCTGACCTGGAGAAGGAAGACAAGTCAGCTGACCTGGAGAAGGAAGACAAGTCAGCTGACAGGAGAGGGAAGACAAGTCAGCTGACCTGGAGAAGGAAGACAAGTCAGCTGACCTGGAGAAGGAAGACAAGTCAGCTGACCTGGAGAAGGAAGACAAGTCAGCTGACCTGGAGAAGGAAGACAAGTCAGCTGACCTGGAGAAGGAAGACAAGTCAGCTGACCTGGAGAAGGAAGACAAGTCAGCTGACCTGGAGAAGGAAGACAAGTCAGCTGACCTGGAGAAGGAAGACAAGTCAGCTGACAGGAGAAGGAAGACAAGTCAGCTGACCTGGAGAAGGAAGACAAGTCAGCTGACAGGAGAAGGAAGACAAGTCAGCTGACCTGGAGAAGGAAGACAAGTCAGCTGACACGGAGAAGGAAGACAAGTCAGCTGACCTGGAGAAGGAAGACAAGTCAGCTGACCTGGAGAAGGAAGACAAGTCAGCTGACATGGAGAAGGAAGACAAGTCAGCTGACCTGGAGAAGGAAGACAAGTCAGCTGACCTGGAGAAGGAAGACAAGTCAGCTGACCTGGAGAAGGAAGACAAGTCAGCTGACATGGAGAAGGAAGACAAGTCAGCTGACCTGGAGAAGGAAGACAAGTCAGCTGACACGGAGAAGGAAGACAAGTCAGCTGACCTGGAGAAGGAAGACAAGTCAGCTGACACGGAGAAGGAAGACAAGTCAGCTGACAGGAGAAGGAAGACAAGTCAGCTGACCTGGAGAAGGAAGACAAGTCAGCTGACAGGAGAGGAAGACAAGTCAGCTGACATGGAGAAGGAAGACAAGTCAGCTGACACGGAGAAGGAAGACAAGTCAGCTGACCTGGAGAAGGAAGACAAGTCAGCTGACCTGGAGAAGGAAGACAAGTCAGCTGACAGGAGAAGGAAGACAAGTCAGCTGACCTGGAGAAGGAAGACAAGTCAGCTGACACGGAGAAGGAAGACAAGTCAGCTGACCTGGAGAAGGAAGACAAGTCAGCTGACCTGGAGAAGGAAGACAAGTCAGCTGACCTGGAGAAGGAAGACAAGTCAGCTGACAGTGGAGAAGGAAGACAAGTCAGCTGACCTGGAGAAGGAAGACAAGTCAGCTGACCTGGAGAAGGAAGACAAGTCAGCTGACCTGGAGAAGGAAGACAAGTCAGCTGACCTGGAGAAGGAAGACAAGTCAGCTGACCTGGAGAAGGAAGACAAGTCAGCTGACCTGGAGAAGGAAGACAAGTCAGCTGACCTGGAGAAGGAAGACAAGTCAGCTGACCTGGAGAAGGAAGACAAGTCAGCTGACAGGAGAAGGAAGACAAGTCAGCTGACCTGGAGAAGGAAGACAAGTCAGCTGACAGGAGAAGGAAGACAAGTCAGCTGACCTGGAGAAGGAAGACAAGTCAGCTGACACGGAGAAGGAAGACAAGTCAGCTGACCTGGAGAAGGAAGACAAGTCAGCTGACCTGGAGAAGGAAGACAAGTCAGCTGACATGGAGAAGGAAGACAAGTCAGCTGACCTGGAGAAGGAAGACAAGTCAGCTGACCTGGAGAAGGAAGACAAGTCAGCTGACCTGGAGAAGGAAGACAAGTCAGCTGACATGGAGAAGGAAGACAAGTCAGCTGACCTGGAGAAGGAAGACAAGTCAGCTGACTGGAGAAGGAAGACAAGTCAGCTGACCTGGAGAAGGAAGACAAGTCAGCTGACCTGGAGAAGGAAGACAAGTCAGCTGACCTGGAGAAGGAAGACAAGTCAGCTGACCGGAGAAGGAAGACAAGTCAGCTGACCTGGAGAAGGAAGACAAGTCAGCTGACCTGGAGAAGGAAGACAAGTCAGCTGACCTGGAGAAGGAAGACAAGTCAGCTGACCTGGAGAAGGAAGACAAGTCAGCTGACCTGGAGAAGGAAGACAAGTCAGCTGACCTGGAGAAGGAAGACAAGTCAGCTGACATGGAGAAGGAAGACAAGTCAGCTGACCTGGAGAAGGAAGACAAGTCAGCTGACATGGAGAAGGAAGACAAGTCAGCTGACCTGGAGAAGGAAGACAAGTCAGCTGACCTGGAGAAGGAAGACAAGTCAGCTGACCTGGAGAAGGAAGACAAGTCAGCTGACCTGGAGAAGGAAGACAAGTCAGCTGACATGGAGAAGGAAGACAAGTCAGCTGACCTGGAGAAGGAAGACAAGTCAGCTGACATGGAGAAGGAAGACAAGTCAGCTGACAGGAGAAGGAAGACAAGTCAGCTGACCTGGAGAAGGAAGACAAGTCAGCTGACACGGAGAAGGAAGACAAGTCAGCTGACATGGAGAAGGAAGACAAGTCAGCTGACTGGAGAAGGAAGACAAGTCAGCTGACATGGAGAAGGAAGACAAGTCAGCTGACCTGGAGAAGGAAGACAAGTCAGCTGACATGGAGAAGGAAGACAAGTCAGCTGACTGGAGAAGGAAGACAAGTCAGCTGACCTGGAGAAGGAAGACAAGTCAGCTGACCTGGAGAAGGAAGACAAGTCAGCTGACATGGAGAAGGAAGACAAGTCAGCTGACCTGGAGAAGGAAGACAAGTCAGCTGACCTGGAGAAGGAAGACAAGTCAGCTGACCTGGAGAAGGAAGACAAGTCAGCTGACCTGGAGAAGGAAGACAAGTCAGCTGACCTGGAGAAGGAAGACAAGTCAGCTGACCTGGAGAAGGAAGACAAGTCAGCTGACCTGGAGAAGGAAGACAAGTCAGCTGACCTGGAGAAGGAAGACAAGTCAGCTGACCTGGAGAAGGAAGACAAGTCAGCTGACTGGAGAAGGAAGACAAGTCAGCTGACCTGGAGAAGGAAGACAAGTCAGCTGACCTGGAGAAGGAAGACAAGTCAGCTGACCTGGAGAAGGAAGACAAGTCAGCTGACCTGGAGAAGGAAGACAAGTCAGCTGACCTGGAGAAGGAAGACAAGTCAGCTGACCTGGAGAAGGAAGACAAGTCAGCTGACCTGGAGAAGGAAGACAAGTCAGCTGACAGGAGAAGGAAGACAAGTCAGCTGACCTGGAGAAGGAAGACAAGTCAGCTGACTGGAGAAGGAAGACAAGTCAGCTGACATGGAGAAGGAAGACAAGTCAGCTGACATGGAGAAGGAAGACAAGTCAGCTGACCTGGAGAAGGAAGACAAGTCAGCTGACACGGAGAAGGAAGACAAGTCAGCTGACCTGGAGAAGGAAGACAAGTCAGCTGACACGGAGAAGGAAGACAAGTCAGCTGACCTGGAGAAGGAAGACAAGTCAGCTGACTGGAGAAGGAAGACAAGTCAGCTGACCTGGAGAAGGAAGACAAGTCAGCTGACCTGGAGAAGGAAGACAAGTCAGCTGACCTGGAGAAGGAAGACAAGTCAGCTGACCTGGAGAAGGAAGACAAGTCAGCTGACCTGGAGAAGGAAGACAAGTCAGCTGACCTGGAGAAGGAAGACAAGTCAGCTGACCTGGAGAAGGAAGACAAGTCAGCTGACCTGGAGAAGGAAGACAAGTCAGCTGACCTGGAGAAGGAAGACAAGTCAGCTGACTGGAGAAGGAAGACAAGTCAGCTGACCTGGAGAAGGAAGACAAGTCAGCTGACTGGAGAAGGAAGACAAGTCAGCTGACCTGGAGAAGGAAGACAAGTCAGCTGACCTGGAGAAGGAAGACAAGTCAGCTGACAGGAGAAGGAAGACAAGTCAGCTGACCTGGAGAAGGAAGACAAGTCAGCTGACCTGGAGAAGGAAGACAAGTCAGCTGACCTGGAGAAGGAAGACAAGTCAGCTGACCTGGAGAAGGAAGACAAGTCAGCTGACTGGAGAAGGAAGACAAGTCAGCTGACATGGAGAAGGAAGACAAGTCAGCTGACCTGGAGAAGGAAGACAAGTCAGCTGACTGGAGAAGGAAGACAAGTCAGCTGACCTGGAGAAGGAAGACAAGTCAGCTGACCTGGAGAAGGAAGACAAGTCAGCTGACATGGAGAAGGAAGACAAGTCAGCTGACTGGAGAAGGAAGACAAGTCAGCTGACCTGGAGAAGGAAGACAAGTCAGCTGACATGGAGAAGGAAGACAAGTCAGCTGACCTGGAGAAGGAAGACAAGTCAGCTGACTGGAGAAGGAAGACAAGTCAGCTGACCTGGAGAAGGAAGACAAGTCAGCTGACATGGAGAAGGAAGACAAGTCAGCTGACCTGGAGAAGGAAGACAAGTCAGCTGACCTGGAGAAGGAAGACAAGTCAGCTGACCTGGAGAAGGAAGACAAGTCAGCTGACATGGAGAAGGAAGACAAGTCAGCTGACTGGAGAAGGAAGACAAGTCAGCTGACATGGAGAAGGAAGACAAGTCAGCTGACATGGAGAAGGAAGACAAGTCAGCTGACACGGAGAAGGAAGACAAGTCAGCTGACATGGAGAAGGAAGACAAGTCAGCTGACATGGAGAAGGAAGACAAGTCAGCTGACAGGAGAAGGAAGACAAGTCAGCTGACCTGGAGAAGGAAGACAAGTCAGCTGACCTGGAGAAGGAAGACAAGTCAGCTGACTGGAGAAGGAAGACAAGTCAGCTGACCTGGAGAAGGAAGACAAGTCAGCTGACTGGAGAAGGAAGACAAGTCAGCTGACCTGGAGAAGGAAGACAAGTCAGCTGACCTGGAGAAGGAAGACAAGTCAGCTGACCTGGAGAAGGAAGACAAGTCAGCTGACCTGGAGAAGGAAGACAAGTCAGCTGACCTGGAGAAGGAAGACAAGTCAGCTGACCTGGAGAAGGAAGACAAGTCAGCTGACCTGGAGAAGGAAGACAAGTCAGCTGACCTGGAGAAGGAAGACAAGTCAGCTGACCTGGAGAAGGAAGACAAGTCAGCTGACCTGGAGAAGGAAGACAAGTCAGCTGACCTGGAGAAGGAAGACAAGTCAGCTGACCTGGAGAAGGAAGACAAGTCAGCTGACCTGGAGAAGGAAGACAAGTCAGCTGACCTGGAGAAGGAAGACAAGTCAGCTGACTGGAGAAGGAAGACAAGTCAGCTGACCTGGAGAAGGAAGACAAGTCAGCTGACATGGAGAAGGAAGACAAGTCAGCTGACCTGGAGAAGGAAGACAAGTCAGCTGACCTGGAGAAGGAAGACAAGTCAGCTGACCTGGAGAAGGAAGACAAGTCAGCTGACCTGGAGAAGGAAGACAAGTCAGCTGACCTGGAGAAGGAAGACAAGTCAGCTGACATGGAGAAGGAAGACAAGTCAGCTGACCTGGAGAAGGAAGACAAGTCAGCTGACCTGGAGAAGGAAGACAAGTCAGCTGACTGGAGAAGGAAGACAAGTCAGCTGACCTGGAGAAGGAAGACAAGTCAGCTGACACGGAGAAGGAAGACAAGTCAGCTGACTGGAGAAGGAAGACAAGTCAGCTGACATGGAGAAGGAAGACAAGTCAGCTGACCTGGAGAAGGAAGACAAGTCAGCTGACCTGGAGAAGGAAGACAAGTCAGCTGACCTGGAGAAGGAAGACAAGTCAGCTGACCTGGAGAAGGAAGACAAGTCAGCTGACCTGGAGAAGGAAGACAAGTCAGCTGACCTGGAGAAGGAAGACAAGTCAGCTGACCTGGAGAAGGAAGACAAGTCAGCTGACCTGGAGAAGGAAGACAAGTCAGCTGACCTGGAGAAGGAAGACAAGTCAGCTGACCTGGAGAAGGAAGACAAGTCAGCTGACCTGGAGAAGGAAGACAAGTCAGCTGACCTGGAGAAGGAAGACAAGTCAGCTGACTGGAGAAGGAAGACAAGTCAGCTGACCTGGAGAAGGAAGACAAGTCAGCTGACCTGGAGAAGGAAGACAAGTCAGCTGACCTGGAGAAGGAAGACAAGTCAGCTGACTGGAGAAGGAAGACAAGTCAGCTGACTGGAGAAGGAAGACAAGTCAGCTGACCTGGAGAAGGAAGACAAGTCAGCTGACCTGGAGAAGGAAGACAAGTCAGCTGACTGGAGAAGGAAGACAAGTCAGCTGACCTGGAGAAGGAAGACAAGTCAGCTGACTGGAGAAGGAAGACAAGTCAGCTGACCGGAGAAGGAAGACAAGTCAGCTGACCTGGAGAAGGAAGACAAGTCAGCTGACATGGAGAAGGAAGACAAGTCAGCTGACATGGAGAAGGAAGACAAGTCAGCTGACCTGGAGAAGGAAGACAAGTCAGCTGACCTGGAGAAGGAAGACAAGTCAGCTGACCTGGAGAAGGAAGACAAGTCAGCTGACATGGAGAAGGAAGACAAGTCAGCTGACCTGGAGAAGGAAGACAAGTCAGCTGACCTGGAGAAGGAAGACAAGTCAGCTGACACTGGAGAAGGAAGACAAGTCAGCTGACATGGAGAAGGAAGACAAGTCAGCTGACCGGAGAAGGAAGACAAGTCAGCTGACTGGAGAAGGAAGACAAGTCAGCTGACCTGGAGAAGGAAGACAAGTCAGCTGACATGGAGAAGGAAGACAAGTCAGCTGACCTGGAGAAGGAAGACAAGTCAGCTGACATGGAGAAGGAAGACAAGTCAGCTGACCTGGAGAAGGAAGACAAGTCAGCTGACATGGAGAAGGAAGACAAGTCAGCTGACCTGGAGAAGGAAGACAAGTCAGCTGACCTGGAGAAGGAAGACAAGTCAGCTGACCTGGAGAAGGAAGACAAGTCAGCTGACCTGGAGAAGGAAGACAAGTCAGCTGACCTGGAGAAGGAAGACAAGTCAGCTGACCTGGAGAAGGAAGATAAGTCAGCTGACCTGGAGAAGGAAGACAAGTCAGCTGACCTGGAGAAGGAAGACAAGTCAGCTGACCTGGAGAAGGAAGATAAGTCAGCTGACCTGGAGAAGGAAGACAAGTCAGCTGACATGGAGAAGGAAGACAAGTCAGCTGACCTGGAGAAGGAAGATAAGTCAGCTGACCTGGAGAAGGAAGACAAGTCAGCTGACCTGGAGAAGGAAGACAAGTCAGCTGACCTGGAGAAGGAAGACAAGTCAGCTGACCTGGAGAAGGAAGACAAGTCAGCTGACCTGGAGAAGGAAGACAAGTCAGCTGACCTGGAGAAGGAAGACAAGTCAGCTGACTGGAGAAGGAAGACAAGTCAGCTGACTGGAGAAGGAAGACAAGTCAGCTGACCTGGAGAAGGAAGACAAGTCAGCTGACTGGAGAAGGAAGACAAGTCAGCTGACCTGGAGAAGGAAGACAAGTCAGCTGACCTGGAGAAGGAAGACAAGTCAGCTGACCTGGAGAAGGAAGACAAGTCAGCTGACCTGGAGAAGGAAGACAAGTCAGCTGACCTGGAGAAGGAAGACAAGTCAGCTGACATGGAGAAGGAAGACAAGTCAGCTGACTGGAGAAGGAAGACAAGTCAGCTGACCTGGAGAAGGAAGACAAGTCAGCTGACTGGAGAAGGAAGACAAGTCAGCTGACCTGGAGAAGGAAGACAAGTCAGCTGACTGGAGAAGGAAGACAAGTCAGCTGACAGGAGAAGGAAGACAAGTCAGCTGACCTGGAGAAGGAAGACAAGTCAGCTGACATGGAGAAGGAAGACAAGTCAGCTGACATGGAGAAGGAAGACAAGTCAGCTGACCTGGAGAAGGAAGACAAGTCAGCTGACACGGAGAAGGAAGACAAGTCAGCTGACCGGAGAAGGAAGACAAGTCAGCTGACCTGGAGAAGGAAGACAAGTCAGCTGACATGGAGAAGGAAGACAAGTCAGCTGACTGGAGAAGGAAGACAAGTCAGCTGACCTGGAGAAGGAAGACAAGTCAGCTGACCTGGAGAAGGAAGACAAGTCAGCTGACCTGGAGAAGGAAGACAAGTCAGCTGACCTGGAGAAGGAAGACAAGTCAGCTGACCTGGAGAAGGAAGACAAGTCAGCTGACCTGGAGAAGGAAGACAAGTCAGCTGACCTGGAGAAGGAAGACAAGTCAGCTGACCTGGAGAAGGAAGACAAGTCAGCTGACCTGGAGAAGGAAGACAAGTCAGCTGACCTGGAGAAGGAAGACAAGTCAGCTGACCTGGAGAAGGAAGACAAGTCAGCTGACCTGGAGAAGGAAGACAAGTCAGCTGACTGGAGAAGGAAGACAAGTCAGCTGACCTGGAGAAGGAAGACAAGTCAGCTGACCTGGAGAAGGAAGACAAGTCAGCTGACCTGGAGAAGGAAGACAAGTCAGCTGACCTGGAGAAGGAAGACAAGTCAGCTGACTGGAGAAGGAAGACAAGTCAGCTGACCTGGAGAAGGAAGACAAGTCAGCTGACCTGGAGAAGGAAGACAAGTCAGCTGACCTGGAGAAGGAAGACAAGTCAGCTGACCTGGAGAAGGAAGACAAGTCAGCTGACCTGGAGAAGGAAGACAAGTCAGCTGACATGGAGAAGGAAGACAAGTCAGCTGACCTGGAGAAGGAAGACAAGTCAGCTGACATGGAGAAGGAAGATAAGTCAGCTGACCTGGAGAAGGAAGACAAGTCAGCTGACACGGAGAAGGAAGACAAGTCAGCTGACTGGAGAAGGAAGACAAGTCAGCTGACCTGGAGAAGGAAGACAAGTCAGCTGACTGGAGAAGGAAGACAAGTCAGCTGACTGGAGAAGGAAGACAAGTCAGCTGACCTGGAGAAGGAAGACAAGTCAGCTGACCTGGAGAAGGAAGACAAGTCAGCTGACCTGGAGAAGGAAGACAAGTCAGCTGACTGGAGAAGGAAGACAAGTCAGCTGACCTGGAGAAGGAAGACAAGTCAGCTGACACTGGAGAAGGAAGACAAGTCAGCTGACATGGAGAAGGAAGACAAGTCAGCTGACCTGGAGAAGGAAGACAAGTCAGCTGACTGGAGAAGGAAGACAAGTCAGCTGACCTGGAGAAGGAAGACAAGTCAGCTGACCTGGAGAAGGAAGACAAGTCAGCTGACCTGGAGAAGGAAGACAAGTCAGCTGACCTGGAGAAGGAAGACAAGTCAGCTGACCTGGAGAAGGAAGACAAGTCAGCTGACCTGGAGAAGGAAGACAAGTCAGCTGACCTGGAGAAGGAAGACAAGTCAGCTGACCTGGAGAAGGAAGACAAGTCAGCTGACCTGGAGAAGGAAGACAAGTCAGCTGACCTGGAGAAGGAAGACAAGTCAGCTGACCTGGAGAAGGAAGACAAGTCAGCTGACCTGGAGAAGGAAGACAAGTCAGCTGACCTGGAGAAGGAAGACAAGTCAGCTGACCTGGAGAAGGAAGACAAGTCAGCTGACCTGGAGAAGGAAGACAAGTCAGCTGACCTGGAGAAGGAAGACAAGTCAGCTGACCTGGAGAAGGAAGATAAGTCAGCTGACCTGGAGAAGGAAGACAAGTCAGCTGACCTGGAGAAGGAAGACAAGTCAGCTGACCTGGAGAAGGAAGACAAGTCAGCTGACCTGGAGAAGGAAGACAAGTCAGCTGACCTGGAGAAGGAAGACAAGTCAGCTGACCTGGAGAAGGAAGACAAGTCAGCTGACCTGGAGAAGGAAGACAAGTCAGCTGACATGGAGAAGGAAGACAAGTCAGCTGACATGGAGAAGGAAGACAAGTCAGCTGACATGGAGAAGGAAGACAAGTCAGCTGACCTGGAGAAGGAAGACAAGTCAGCTGACCTGGAGAAGGAAGACAAGTCAGCTGACCTGGAGAAGGAAGACAAGTCAGCTGACCTGGAGAAGGAAGACAAGTCAGCTGACCTGGAGAAGGAAGATAAGTCAGCTGACCTGGAGAAGGAAGACAAGTCAGCTGACCTGGAGAAGGAAGACAAGTCAGCTGACCTGGAGAAGGAAGACAAGTCAGCTGACCTGGAGAAGGAAGACAAGTCAGCTGACTGGAGAAGGAAGACAAGTCAGCTGACCTGGAGAAGGAAGACAAGTCAGCTGACTGGAGAAGGAAGACAAGTCAGCTGACCTGGAGAAGGAAGACAAGTCAGCTGACATGGAGAAGGAAGACAAGTCAGCTGACCTGGAGAAGGAAGACAAGTCAGCTGACCTGGAGAAGGAAGACAAGTCAGCTGACCTGGAGAAGGAAGACAAGTCAGCTGACAGGAGAAGGAAGACAAGTCAGCTGACCTGGAGAAGGAAGACAAGTCAGCTGACCTGGAGAAGGAAGACAAGTCAGCTGACCTGGAGAAGGAAGACAAGTCAGCTGACCTGGAGAAGGAAGACAAGTCAGCTGACCTGGAGAAGGAAGACAAGTCAGCTGACCTGGAGAAGGAAGACAAGTCAGCTGACAGGGAGAAGGAAGACAAGTCAGCTGACCTGGAGAAGGAAGACAAGTCAGCTGACACGGAGAAGGAAGACAAGTCAGCTGACCTGGAGAAGGAAGACAAGTCAGCTGACCTGGAGAAGGAAGACAAGTCAGCTGACCTGGAGAAGGAAGACAAGTCAGCTGACACGGAGAAGGAAGACAAGTCAGCTGACATGGAGAAGGAAGACAAGTCAGCTGACTGGAGAAGGAAGACAAGTCAGCTGACATGGAGAAGGAAGACAAGTCAGCTGACCTGGAGAAGGAAGACAAGTCAGCTGACCTGGAGAAGGAAGACAAGTCAGCTGACCTGGAGAAGGAAGACAAGTCAGCTGACCTGGAGAAGGAAGACAAGTCAGCTGACCTGGAGAAGGAAGACAAGTCAGCTGACCTGGAGAAGGAAGACAAGTCAGCTGACCTGGAGAAGGAAGACAAGTCAGCTGACCTGGAGAAGGAAGACAAGTCAGCTGACCTGGAGAAGGAAGACAAGTCAGCTGACCTGGAGAAGGAAGACAAGTCAGCTGACTGGAGAAGGAAGACAAGTCAGCTGACCTGGAGAAGGAAGACAAGTCAGCTGACTGGAGAAGGAAGACAAGTCAGCTGACCTGGAGAAGGAAGACAAGTCAGCTGACCTGGAGAAGGAAGACAAGTCAGCTGACCTGGAGAAGGAAGACAAGTCAGCTGACCTGGAGAAGGAAGACAAGTCAGCTGACCTGGAGAAGGAAGACAAGTCAGCTGACCTGGAGAAGGAAGACAAGTCAGCTGACCTGGAGAAGGAAGACAAGTCAGCTGACCTGGAGAAGGAAGACAAGTCAGCTGACCTGGAGAAGGAAGACAAGTCAGCTGACCTGGAGAAGGAAGACAAGTCAGCTGACCTGGAGAAGGAAGACAAGTCAGCTGACCTGGAGAAGGAAGACAAGTCAGCTGACATGGAGAAGGAAGACAAGTCAGCTGACCTGGAGAAGGAAGACAAGTCAGCTGACTGGAGAAGGAAGACAAGTCAGCTGACCTGGAGAAGGAAGACAAGTCAGCTGACACTGGAGAAGGAAGACAAGTCAGCTGACATGGAGAAGGAAGACAAGTCAGCTGACATGGAGAAGGAAGACAAGTCAGCTGACCTGGAGAAGGAAGACAAGTCAGCTGACATGGAGAAGGAAGACAAGTCAGCTGACCTGGAGAAGGAAGACAAGTCAGCTGACCGGAGAAGGAAGACAAGTCAGCTGACATGGAGAAGGAAGACAAGTCAGCTGACTGGAGAAGGAAGACAAGTCAGCTGACATGGAGAAGGAAGACAAGTCAGCTGACTGGAGAAGGAAGACAAGTCAGCTGACCTGGAGAAGGAAGACAAGTCAGCTGACCTGGAGAAGGAAGACAAGTCAGCTGACCTGGAGAAGGAAGACAAGTCAGCTGACATGGAGAAGGAAGACAAGTCAGCTGACACTGGAGAAGGAAGACAAGTCAGCTGACCTGGAGAAGGAAGATAAGTCAGCTGACATGGAGAAGGAAGACAAGTCAGCTGACCTGGAGAAGGAAGACAAGTCAGCTGACCTGGAGAAGGAAGACAAGTCAGCTGACCTGGAGAAGGAAGACAAGTCAGCTGACCTGGAGAAGGAAGACAAGTCAGCTGACATGGAGAAGGAAGACAAGTCAGCTGACCTGGAGAAGGAAGACAAGTCAGCTGACCTGGAGAAGGAAGACAAGTCAGCTGACCTGGAGAAGGAAGACAAGTCAGCTGACCTGGAGAAGGAAGACAAGTCAGCTGACCTGGAGAAGGAAGACAAGTCAGCTGACCTGGAGAAGGAAGACAAGTCAGCTGACCTGGAGAAGGAAGACAAGTCAGCTGACCTGGAGAAGGAAGACAAGTCAGCTGACCTGGAGAAGGAAGACAAGTCAGCTGACCTGGAGAAGGAAGACAAGTCAGCTGACCTGGAGAAGGAAGACAAGTCAGCTGACCTGGAGAAGGAAGACAAGTCAGCTGACCTGGAGAAGGAAGACAAGTCAGCTGACCTGGAGAAGGAAGACAAGTCAGCTGACCTGGAGAAGGAAGACAAGTCAGCTGACCTGGAGAAGGAAGACAAGTCAGCTGACCTGGAGAAGGAAGACAAGTCAGCTGACCTGGAGAAGGAAGACAAGTCAGCTGACTGGAGAAGGAAGACAAGTCAGCTGACCTGGAGAAGGAAGACAAGTCAGCTGACCTGGAGAAGGAAGACAAGTCAGCTGACACGGAGAAGGAAGACAAGTCAGCTGACCTGGAGAAGGAAGACAAGTCAGCTGACACGGAGAAGGAAGACAAGTCAGCTGAGAAGGAAGAAGGAAGAGAAGGAAGGACCTGGAGAAGGAAGACAAGTCAGCTGACGGAGAAGGAAGACAAGTCAGCTGACATGGAGAAGGAAGACAAGTCAGCTGACCTGGAGAAGGAAGACAAGTCAGCTGACATGGAGAAGGAAGACAAGTCAGCTGACCGGAGAAGGAAGACAAGTCAGCTGACCTGGAGAAGGAAGACAAGTCAGCTGACTGGAGAAGGAAGACAAGTCAGCTGACCTGGAGAAGGAAGACAAGTCAGCTGACTGGAGAAGGAAGACAAGTCAGCTGACCTGGAGAAGGAAGACAAGTCAGCTGACCTGGAGAAGGAAGACAAGTCAGCTGACTGGAGAAGGAAGACAAGTCAGCTGACCTGGAGAAGGAAGACAAGTCAGCTGACCTGGAGAAGGAAGACAAGTCAGCTGACCTGGAGAAGGAAGACAAGTCAGCTGACCTGGAGAAGGAAGACAAGTCAGCTGACTGGAGAAGGAAGACAAGTCAGCTGACCTGGAGAAGGAAGACAAGTCAGCTGACTGGAGAAGGAAGACAAGTCAGCTGACCTGGAGAAGGAAGACAAGTCAGCTGACCTGGAGAAGGAAGACAAGTCAGCTGACCTGGAGAAGGAAGACAAGTCAGCTGACCGGAGAAGGAAGACAAGTCAGCTGACCTGGAGAAGGAAGACAAGTCAGCTGACCTGGAGAAGGAAGACAAGTCAGCTGACCTGGAGAAGGAAGACAAGTCAGCTGACCTGGAGAAGGAAGACAAGTCAGCTGACCTGGAGAAGGAAGACAAGTCAGCTGACCTGGAGAAGGAAGACAAGTCAGCTGACCTGGAGAAGGAAGACAAGTCAGCTGACAGGAGAAGGAAGACAAGTCAGCTGACCTGGAGAAGGAAGACAAGTCAGCTGACCGGAGAAGGAAGACAAGTCAGCTGACCTGGAGAAGGAAGACAAGTCAGCTGACCTGGAGAAGGAAAACAAGTCAGCTGACATGGAGAAGGAAGACAAGTCAGCTGACCTGGAGAAGGAAGACAAGTCAGCTGACCTGGAGAAGGAAGATAAGTCAGCTGACCTGGAGAAGGAAGACAAGTCAGCTGACCTGGAGAAGGAAGACAAGTCAGCTGACCTGGAGAAGGAAGACAAGTCAGCTGACATGGAGAAGGAAGATAAGTCAGCTGACCTGGAGAAGGAAGACAAGTCAGCTGACACGGAGAAGGAAGACAAGTCAGCTGACATGGAGAAGGAAGACAAGTCAGCTGACCTGGAGAAGGAAGACAAGTCAGCTGACACGGAGAAGGAAGACAAGTCAGCTGACAGGGAGAAGGAAGACAAGTCAGCTGACCTGGAGAAGGAAGATAAGTCAGCTGACAGGAGAAGGAAGACAAGTCAGCTGACATGGAGAAGGAAGACAAGTCAGCTGACACTGGAGAAGGAAGACAAGTCAGCTGACCTGGAGAAGGAAGACAAGTCAGCTGACTGGAGAAGGAAGACAAGTCAGCTGACCTGGAGAAGGAAGACAAGTCAGCTGACCTGGAGAAGGAAGACAAGTCAGCTGACATGGAGAAGGAAGACAAGTCAGCTGACCTGGAGAAGGAAGACAAGTCAGCTGACATGGAGAAGGAAGACAAGTCAGCTGACCTGGAGAAGGAAGACAAGTCAGCTGACACGGAGAAGGAAGACAAGTCAGCTGACCTGGAGAAGGAAGACAAGTCAGCTGACCTGGAGAAGGAAGACAAGTCAGCTGACTGGAGAAGGAAGACAAGTCAGCTGACCTGGAGAAGGAAGACAAGTCAGCTGACCTGGAGAAGGAAGACAAGTCAGCTGACCTGGAGAAGGAAGACAAGTCAGCTGACCTGGAGAAGGAAGACAAGTCAGCTGACTGGAGAAGGAAGACAAGTCAGCTGACCTGGAGAAGGAAGACAAGTCAGCTGACTGGAGAAGGAAGACAAGTCAGCTGACCTGGAGAAGGAAGACAAGTCAGCTGACCTGGAGAAGGAAGACAAGTCAGCTGACTGGAGAAGGAAGACAAGTCAGCTGACATGGAGAAGGAAGACAAGTCAGCTGACACGGAGAAGGAAGACAAGTCAGCTGACATGGAGAAGGAAGACAAGTCAGCTGACCTGGAGAAGGAAGACAAGTCAGCTGACATGGAGAAGGAAGACAAGTCAGCTGACTGGAGAAGGAAGACAAGTCAGCTGACCTGGAGAAGGAAGACAAGTCAGCTGACCTGGAGAAGGAAGACAAGTCAGCTGACCTGGAGAAGGAAGACAAGTCAGCTGACCTGGAGAAGGAAGACAAGTCAGCTGACCGGAGAAGGAAGACAAGTCAGCTGACCTGGAGAAGGAAGACAAGTCAGCTGACCTGGAGAAGGAAGACAAGTCAGCTGACCTGGAGAAGGAAGACAAGTCAGCTGACCTGGAGAAGGAAGACAAGTCAGCTGACCTGGAGAAGGAAGATAAGTCAGCTGACCTGGAGAAGGAAGACAAGTCAGCTGACCTGGAGAAGGAAGATAAGTCAGCTGACCTGGAGAAGGAAGACAAGTCAGCTGACCTGGAGAAGGAAGACAAGTCAGCTGACCTGGAGAAGGAAGACAAGTCAGCTGACCTGGAGAAGGAAGACAAGTCAGCTGACCTGGAGAAGGAAGACAAGTCAGCTGACCTGGAGAAGGAAGACAAGTCAGCTGACCTGGAGAAGGAAGACAAGTCAGCTGACCTGGAGAAGGAAGACAAGTCAGCTGACCTGGAGAAGGAAGACAAGTCAGCTGACATGGAGAAGGAAGACAAGTCAGCTGACCTGGAGAAGGAAGACAAGTCAGCTGACACGGAGAAGGAAGACAAGTCAGCTGACATGGAGAAGGAAGACAAGTCAGCTGACCTGGAGAAGGAAGACAAGTCAGCTGACACGGAGAAGGAAGACAAGTCAGCTGACATGGAGAAGGAAGACAAGTCAGCTGACCTGGAGAAGGAAGATAAGTCAGCTGACAGGGAGAAGGAAGACAAGTCAGCTGACATGGAGAAGGAAGACAAGTCAGCTGACTGGAGAAGGAAGACAAGTCAGCTGACTGGAGAAGGAAGACAAGTCAGCTGACATGGAGAAGGAAGACAAGTCAGCTGACCTGGAGAAGGAAGACAAGTCAGCTGACCTGGAGAAGGAAGACAAGTCAGCTGACTGGAGAAGGAAGACAAGTCAGCTGACCTGGAGAAGGAAGACAAGTCAGCTGACCTGGAGAAGGAAGACAAGTCAGCTGACCTGGAGAAGGAAGACAAGTCAGCTGACCTGGAGAAGGAAGACAAGTCAGCTGACCTGGAGAAGGAAGACAAGTCAGCTGACCTGGAGAAGGAAGACAAGTCAGCTGACCTGGAGAAGGAAGACAAGTCAGCTGACAGGAGAAGGAAGACAAGTCAGCTGACCTGGAGAAGGAAGACAAGTCAGCTGACAGGAGAAGGAAGACAAGTCAGCTGACCTGGAGAAGGAAGACAAGTCAGCTGACACTGGAGAAGGAAGACAAGTCAGCTGACCTGGAGAAGGAAGACAAGTCAGCTGACCTGGAGAAGGAAGACAAGTCAGCTGACCTGGAGAAGGAAGACAAGTCAGCTGACAGGAGAAGGAAGACAAGTCAGCTGACCTGGAGAAGGAAGACAAGTCAGCTGACCTGGAGAAGGAAGACAAGTCAGCTGACCTGGAGAAGGAAGACAAGTCAGCTGACTGGAGAAGGAAGACAAGTCAGCTGACCTGGAGAAGGAAGACAAGTCAGCTGACTGGAGAAGGAAGACAAGTCAGCTGACCTGGAGAAGGAAGATAAGTCAGCTGACCTGGAGAAGGAAGACAAGTCAGCTGACATGGAGAAGGAAGACAAGTCAGCTGACCTGGAGAAGGAAGACAAGTCAGCTGACCTGGAGAAGGAAGACAAGTCAGCTGACCTGGAGAAGGAAGACAAGTCAGCTGACATGGAGAAGGAAGACAAGTCAGCTGACCTGGAGAAGGAAGACAAGTCATCTGACAGGGAGAAGGAAGACAAGTCAGCTGACACGGAGAAGGAAGACAAGTCAGCTGACATGGAGAAGGAAGACAAGTCAGCTGACATGGAGAAGGAAGACAAGTCAGCTGACATGGAGAAGGAAGACAAGTCAGCTGACACGGAGAAGGAAGACAAGTCAGCTGACCTGGAGAAGGAAGACAAGTCAGCTGACACGGAGAAGGAAGACAAGTCAGCTGACATGGAGAAGGAAGACAAGTCAGCTGACACGGAGAAGGAAGACAAGTCAGCTGACACGGAGAAGGAAGACAAGTCAGCTGACATGGAGAAGGAAGACAAGTCAGCTGACATGGAGAAGGAAGACAAGTCAGCTGACCGGAGAAGGAAGACAAGTCAGCTGACTGGAGAAGGAAGACAAGTCAGCTGACCTGGAGAAGGAAGACAAGTCAGCTGACCGGAGAAGGAAGACAAGTCAGCTGACCTGGAGAAGGAAGACAAGTCAGCTGACCTGGAGAAGGAAGACAAGTCAGCTGACCTGGAGAAGGAAGACAAGTCAGCTGACCTGGAGAAGGAAGACAAGTCAGCTGACCTGGAGAAGGAAGACAAGTCAGCTGACCTGGAGAAGGAAGACAAGTCAGCTGACCTGGAGAAGGAAGACAAGTCAGCTGACCTGGAGAAGGAAGACAAGTCAGCTGACCTGGAGAAGGAAGATAAGTCAGCTGACCTGGAGAAGGAAGACAAGTCAGCTGACTGGAGAAGGAAGACAAGTCAGCTGACTGGAGAAGGAAGACAAGTCAGCTGACCTGGAGAAGGAAGATAAGTCAGCTGACCTGGAGAAGGAAGACAAGTCAGCTGACCTGGAGAAGGAAGACAAGTCAGCTGACATGGAGAAGGAAGACAAGTCAGCTGACCTGGAGAAGGAAGATAAGTCAGCTGACCTGGAGAAGGAAGACAAGTCAGCTGACATGGAGAAGGAAGATAAGTCAGCTGACCTGGAGAAGGAAGACAAGTCAGCTGACACGGAGAAGGAAGACAAGTCAGCTGACAGGGAGAAGGAAGACAAGTCAGCTGACCTGGAGAAGGAAGACAAGTCAGCTGACACGGAGAAGGAAGACAAGTCAGCTGACATGGAGAAGGAAGACAAGTCAGCTGACCTGGAGAAGGAAGACAAGTCAGCTGACACGGAGAAGGAAGATAAGTCAGCTGACCTGGAGAAGGAAGACAAGTCAGCTGACCTGGAGAAGGAAGATAAGTCAGCTGACATGGAGAAGGAAGACAAGTCAGCTGACATGGAGAAGGAAGACAAGTCAGCTGACCTGGAGAAGGAAGACAAGTCAGCTGACCTGGAGAAGGAAGACAAGTCAGCTGACCTGGAGAAGGAAGACAAGTCAGCTGACATGGAGAAGGAAGACAAGTCAGCTGACCTGGAGAAGGAAGACAAGTCAGCTGACCTGGAGAAGGAAGACAAGTCAGCTGACCTGGAGAAGGAAGACAAGTCAGCTGACCTGGAGAAGGAAGACAAGTCAGCTGACCTGGAGAAGGAAGACAAGTCAGCTGACAGGAGAAGGAAGACAAGTCAGCTGACCTGGAGAAGGAAGACAAGTCAGCTGACAGGAGAAGGAAGACAAGTCAGCTGACCTGGAGAAGGAAGACAAGTCAGCTGACACGGAGAAGGAAGACAAGTCAGCTGACCTGGAGAAGGAAGACAAGTCAGCTGACCTGGAGAAGGAAGACAAGTCAGCTGACCTGGAGAAGGAAGACAAGTCAGCTGACAGGAGAGGGAAGACAAGTCAGCTGACCTGGAGAAGGAAGACAAGTCAGCTGACCTGGAGAAGGAAGACAAGTCAGCTGACCTGGAGAAGGAAGACAAGTCAGCTGACTGGAGAAGGAAGACAAGTCAGCTGACTGGAGAAGGAAGACAAGTCAGCTGACCTGGAGAAGGAAGACAAGTCAGCTGACCTGGAGAAGGAAGACAAGTCAGCTGACCTGGAGAAGGAAGACAAGTCAGCTGACAGGAGAAGGAAGACAAGTCAGCTGACCTGGAGAAGGAAGACAAGTCAGCTGACAGGGAGAAGGAAGACAAGTCAGCTGACCTGGAGAAGGAAGACAAGTCAGCTGACAGGGAGAGGGAAGACAAGTCAGCTGACCTGGAGAAGGAAGACAAGTCAGCTGACCTGGAGAAGGAAGACAAGTCAGCTGACCTGGAGAAGGAAGACAAGTCAGCTGACCTGGAGAAGGAAGACAAGTCAGCTGACCTGGAGAAGGAAGACAAGTCAGCTGACCTGGAGAAGGAAGACAAGTCAGCTGACATGGAGAAGGAAGACAAGTCAGCTGACCTGGAGAAGGAAGACAAGTCAGCTGACACGGAGAAGGAAGACAAGTCAGCTGACATGGAGAAGGAAGATAAGTCAGCTGACATGGAGAAGGAAGACAAGTCAGCTGACACGGAGAAGGAAGATAAGTCAGCTGACAGGGAGAAGGAAGACAAGTCAGCTGACCTGGAGAAGGAAGACAAGTCAGCTGACACGGAGAAGGAAGACAAGTCAGCTGACATGGAGAAGGAAGACAAGTCAGCTGACACGGAGAAGGAAGACAAGTCAGCTGACACGGAGAAGGAAGACAAGTCAGCTGACATGGAGAAGGAAGACAAGTCAGCTGACACGGAGAAGGAAGACAAGTCAGCTGACAGGGAGAAGGAAGACAAGTCAGCTGACATGGAGAAGGAAGACAAGTCAGCTGACCTGGAGAAGGAAGACAAGTCAGCTGACCTGGAGAAGGAAGACAAGTCAGCTGACCTGGAGAAGGAAGACAAGTCAGCTGACCTGGAGAAGGAAGACAAGTCAGCTGACCTGGAGAAGGAAGATAAGTCAGCTGACCTGGAGAAGGAAGACAAGTCAGCTGACCTGGAGAAGGAAGACAAGTCAGCTGACCTGGAGAAGGAAGACAAGTCAGCTGACAGTGAGAGGGAAGACAAGTCAGCTGACCTGGAGAAGGAAGACAAGTCAGCTGACCTGGAGAAGGAAGACAAGTCAGCTGACCTGGAGAAGGAAGACAAGTCAGCTGACATGGAGAAGGAAGACAAGTCAGCTGACCTGGAGAAGGAAGACAAGTCAGCTGACCAGGAGAAGGAAGACAAGTCAGCTGACCTGGAGAAGGAAGACAAGTCAGCTGACCTGGAGAAGGAAGACAAGTCAGCTGACCTGGAGAAGGAAGACAAGTGAAGGAGGGTGAAGAGACCAGGAAGACAAGTCAGCTGACCTGGAGAAGGAAGACAAGTCAGCTGACCTGGAGAAGGAAGGACAAGTCAGCTGACAGGAGAAGGAAGACAAGTCAGCTGACCTGGAGAGGAAGACAAGTCAGCTGACCTGGAGAAGGAAGACAAGTCAGCTGACCTGGAGAAGGAAGACAAGTCAGCTGACTTGAGAAGGAAGACAAGTCAGCTGACCTGGAGAAGGAAGACAAGTCAGCTGACATGGAGAAGGAAGACAAGTCAGCTGACCTGGAGAAGGAAGACAAGTCAGCTGACAGGGAGAAGGAAGACAAGTCAGCTGACATGGAGAAGGAAGACAAGTCAGCTGACCTGGAGAAGGAAGACAAGTCAGCTGACTGGAGAAGGAAGACAAGTCAGCTGACCTGGAGAAGGAAGACAAGTCAGCTGACAGGGAGAAGGAAGACAAGTCAGCTGACTGAGAGAAGGAAGACAAGTCAGCTGACAGGAGAGGAAGACAAGTCAGCTGACACGGAGAAGGAAGACAAGTCAGCTGACATGGAGAGGAAGACAAGTCAGCTGACCTGGAGAAGGAAGACAAGTCAGCTGACATGGAGAAGGAAGACAAGTCAGCTGACAAGGAGAAGGAAGAAAGTCAGCTGACAGGGAGAAGGAAGACAAGTCAGCTGACCTGGAGAAGGAAGACAAGTCAGCTGACCGGAGAAGGAAGGCAAGTCAGCTGACCTGGAGAAGGAAGACAAGTCAGCTGACTGGAGAAGGAAGAAAGTCAGTGACCGGAGAAGAAGACAGTCAGCTGACTGGAGAAGGAAGACAAGTCAGCTGACCTGGAGAAGGAAGACAAGTCAGCTGACTGGAGAAGGAAGACAGTCAGCTGACCTGGAGAAGGAAGACAAGTCAGCTGACAGTGAGAGGGAAGACAAGTCAGCTGACCGGAGAAGGAGACAAGTCAGCTGACCTGGAGAAGGAAGACAAGTCAGCTGACCTGGAGAAGAAGACAAGTCATCTGACAGGGAGAGGGAAGACAAGTCAGCTGAATGGAGAAGGAAGACAAGCAGCTGACCTGGAGAAGGAAGACAAGTCAGCTGACTGGAGAAGGAAGACAAGTCAGCTGACCTGGAGAAGGAAGACAAGTCAGCTGACCTGGAGAAGGAAGACAAGTCAGCTGACCTGGAGAAGGAAGACAAGTCAGCTGACAGGGAGAGGAAGACAAGTCAGCTGACAGGAAGAAGGAAGACCAGTCAGCTGACATGGAGAAGGAAGACAAGTCAGCTGACTGGAGAAGGAAGACAAGTCAGCTGACCTGGAGAAGGAAGACAAGTCAGCTGACTNAGGAAGACAAGTCAGCTGACATGGAGAAGGAAGACAAGTCAGCTGACCTGGAGGAGAAGGAAGACAAGTCAGCTGACCTGGAGAAGGAAGACAAGTCAGCTGACAGGAGAGGGAAGACAAGTCAGCTGACCTGGAGAAGGAAGACAAGTCAGCTGACCTGGAGAAGGAAGACAAGTCAGCTGACTGGAGAAGGAAAGACAAGTCAGCTGACATGGAGAAGGAAGACAAGTCAGCTGACTGGAGAAGGAAGACAAGTCAGCTGACACGGAGAAGGAAGACAAGTCAGCTGACATGGAGAAGGAAGACAAGTCAGCTGACCTGGAGAAGGAAGACAAGTCAGCTGACACGAGAAGGAAGACAAGTCAGCTGACATGGAGAAGGAAGACAAGTCAGCTGACTGGAGAAGGAAGACAAGTCAGCTGACACGGAGAAGGAAGACAAGTCAGCTGACACGGAGAAGGAAGACAAGTCAGCTGACATGGAGAAGGAAGACAAGTCAGCTGACAGGAGAAGGAAGACAAGTCAGCTGACATGGAGAAGGAAGACAAGTCAGCTGACCTGAGGGAAGAAGAAGTCAGCTGACTGGAGAAGGAAGACAAGTCAGCTGACCTGGAGAAGGAAGACAAGTCAGCTGACCTGGAGAAGGAAGACAAGTCAGCTGACCTGGAGAAGGAAGACAAGTCAGCTGACCTGGAGAAGGAAGACAAGTCAGCTGACCTGGAGAAGGAAGACAAGTCAGCTGACTGGAGAAGGAACAAGTCAGCTGACCTGGAGAAGGAAGACAAGTCAGCTGACTGGAGAAGGAGAAGGAAGACAAGTCAGCTGACAGGAGAAGGAAGACAAGTCAGCTGACCTGGAGAAGGAAGACAAGTCAGCTGACCTGGAGAAGGAAGACAAGTCAGCTGACTGGAGAAGGAAGACAAGTCAGCTGACACCTGGAGAAGGAAGACAAGTCAGCTGACCTGGAGAAGGAAGACAAGTCAGCTGACTGGAGAAGGAAGACAAGTCAGCTGACCTGGAGAAGGAAGACAAGTCAGCTGACAGGGAGAAGGAAGACAAGTCAGCTGACCTGGAGAAGGAAGACAAGTCAGCTGACCTGGAGAAGGAAGACAAGTCAGCTGACCTGGAGAAGGAAGACAAGTCAGCTGACATGGAGAAGGAAGACAAGTCAGCTGACCTGGAGAAGGAAGACAAGTCAGCTGACCGGAGAAGGAAGACAAGTCAGCTGACCTGGAGAAGGAAGACAAGTCAGCTGACTGGAGAAGGAAGACAAGTCAGCTGACCTGGAGAAGGAAGACAAGTCAGCTGACCTGGAGAAGGAAGACAAGTCAGCTGACAGAGAAGGAAGACAAGTCAGCTGACCTGGAGAAGGAAGAAAGTCAGCTGACTGGAGAAGGAAGACAAGTCAGCTGACCTGGAGAAGGAAGACAAGTCAGCTGACACGGAGAAGGAAGACAAGTCAGCTGACCTGGAGAAGGAGAAAGACAAGTCAGCTGACATGGAGAAGGAAGACAAGTCAGCTGACCTGGAGAAGGAAGACAAGTCAGCTGACCTGGAGAGGAAGACAAGTCAGCTGACCTGGAGAAGGAAGACAAGTCAGCTGACCTGGAGAAGGAAGACAAGTCAGCTGACCTGGAGAAGGAAGACAAGTCAGCTGACATGGAGAAGGAAGACAAGTCAGCTGACCTGGAGAAGGAAGACAAGTCAGCTGACACTGGAGAAGGAAGACAAGTCAGCTGACATGGAGAAGGAAGACAAGTCAGCTGACCTGGAGAAGGAAGACAAGTCAGCTGACCGGAGAAGGAAGACAAGTCAGCTGACCTGGAGAAGGAAGACAAGTCAGCTGACCTGGAGAAGGAAGACAAGTCAGCTGACCTGGAGAAGGAAGACAAGTCAGCTGACAGGAGAGAAGAAGACAAGTCAGCTGACCTGGAGAAGGAAGCAAACAAGTCAGCTGACAGGAGAAGGAAGAAGGAAGAAGACAAGTCAGCTGACATGGAGAAGGAAGACAAGTCAGCTGACATGGAGAAGGAAGACAAGTCAGCTGACCTGGAGAAGGGAAGACAAGTCAGCTGACCTGGAGAAGGAAGACAAGTCAGCTGACTGGAGAAGGAAGACAAGTCAGCTGACCTGGAGAAGGAAGACAAGTCAGCTGACCTGGAGAAGGAAGACAAGTCAGCTGACCTGGAGAAGGAAGACAAGTCAGCTGACCTGGAGAAGGAAGACAAGTCAGCTGACCTGGAGAAGGAAGACAAGTCAGCTGACCTGGAGAAGGAAGACAAGTCAGCTGACAGGAGAAGGAAGACAAGTCAGCTGACTGAGAAGGAAGACAAGTCAGCTGACTGGAGAAGGAAGACAAGTCAGCTGACCTGGAGAAGGAAGACAAGTCAGCTGACACTGGAGAAGGAAGACAAGTCAGCTGACCTGGAGAAGGAAGACAAGTCAGCTGACCTGGAGAAGGAAGACAAGTCAGCTGACTGGAGAAGGAAGACAAGTCAGCTGACAGGAGAAGGAAGACAAGTCAGCTGACCTGGAGAAGGAAGACAAGTCAGCTGACCTGGAGAAGGAAGACAAGTCAGCTGACCTGGAGAAGGAAGACAAGTCAGCTGACCTGGAGAAGGAAGACAAGTCAGCTGACTGGAGAAGGAAGACAAGTCAGCTGACCTGGAGAAGGAAGACAAGTCAGCTGACCTGGAGAAGGAAGACAAGTCAGCTGACCTGGAGAAGGAAGGAAGACAAGTCAGCTGACAGGGAGAGGAAGACAAGTCAGCTGACCTGGAGAAGGAAGACAAGTCAGCTGACCTGGAGAGGAAGACAAGTCAGCTGACCTGGAGAAGGAAGACAAGTCAGCTGACCTGGAGAAGGAAGACAAGTCAGCTGACACTGGAGAAGGAAGATAAGTCAGCTGACATGGAGAAGGAAGACAAGTCAGCTGACCTGGAGAAGGAAGACAAGTCAGCTGACACGGAGAAGGAAGACAAGTCAGCTGACATGGAGAAGGAAGACAAGTCAGCTGACACGGAGAAGGAAGACAAGTCAGCTGACACGGAGAAGGAAGACAAGTCAGCTGACACGGAGAAGGAAGACAAGTCAGCTGACATGGAGAAGGAAGACAAGTCAGCTGACATGGAGAAGGAAGACAAGTCAGCTGACTGGAGAAGGAAGACAAGTCAGCTGACAGGGAGAAGGAAGACAAGTCAGCTGACACGGAGAAGGAAGACAAGTCAGCTGACACGGAGAAGGAAGACAAGTCAGCTGACATGGAGAAGGAAGACAAGTCAGCTGACATGGAGAAGGAAGACAAGTCAGCTGACCGGAGAAGGAAGACAAGTCAGCTGACTGGAGAAGGAAGACAAGTCAGCTGACCTGGAGAAGGAAGACAAGTCAGCTGACATGGAGAAGGAAGACAAGTCAGCTGACCTGGAGAAGGAAGACAAGTCAGCTGACACGGAGAAGGAAGACAAGTCAGCTGACCTGGAGAAGGAAGACAAGTCAGCTGACCTGGAGAAGGAAGACAAGTCAGCTGACCTGGAGAAGGAAGACAAGTCAGCTGACCTGGAGAAGGAAGACAAGTCAGCTGACAGGGAGAAGGAAGACAAGTCAGCTGACTGGAGAAGGAAGACAAGTCAGCTGACCTGGAGAAGGAAGACAAGTCAGCTGACTGGAGAAGGAAGACAAGTCAGCTGACATGGAGAAGGAAGACAAGTCAGCTGACCTGGAGAAGGAAGACAAGTCAGCTGACCTGGAGAAGGAAGACAAGTCAGCTGACCTGGAGAAGGAAGACAAGTCAGCTGACTGGAGAAGGAAGACAAGTCAGCTGACATGGAGAAGGAAGACAAGTCAGCTGACCTGGAGAAGGAAGACAAGTCAGCTGACCTGGAGAAGGAAGACAAGTCAGCTGACATGGAGAAGGAAGACAAGTCAGCTGACTGGAGAAGGAAGACAAGTCAGCTGACACGGAGAAGGAAGACAAGTCAGCTGACATGGAGAAGGAAGACAAGTCAGTCGCTGACCGGAGAAGGAAGACAAGTCAGCTGACACTGGAGAAGGAAGACAAGTCAGCTGACATGGAGAAGGAAGACAAGTCAGCTGACCTGGAGAAGGAAGACAAGTCAGCTGACACTGGAGAAGGAAGACAAGTCAGCTGACACGGAGAGAAGGAAGACAAGTCAGCTGACATGGAGAAGGAAGACAAGTCAGCTGACATGGAGAAGGAAGACAAGTCAGCTGACATGGAGAAGGAAGACAAGTCAGCTGACCTGGAGAAGGAAGACAAGTCAGCTGACCTGGAGAAGGAAGACAAGTCAGCTGACCTGGAGAAGGAAGATAAGTCAGCTGACCTGGAGAAGGAAGACAAGTCAGCTGACCTGGAGAAGGAAGACAAGTCAGCTGACCTGGAGAAGGAAGACAAGTCAGCTGACCGGAGAAGGAAGACAAGTCAGCTGACTGGAGAAGGAAGACAAGTCAGCTGACCTGGAGAAGGAAGACAAGTCAGCTGACTGGAGAAGGAAGACAAGTCAGCTGACAGGAGAAGGAAGACAAGTCAGCTGACCTGAGAAGGAAGACAAGTCAGCTGACAGGAGAAGGAAGACAAGTCAGCTGACCTGGAGAAGGAAGACAAGTCAGCTGACCGGAGAAGGAAGACAAGTCAGCTGACTGGAGAAGGAAGACAAGTCAGCTGACCTGGAGAAGGAAGACAAGTCAGCTGACCTGGAGAAGGAAGACAAGTCAGCTGACCTGGAGGGAAGACAAGTCAGCTGACCTGGAGAAGGAAGACAAGTCAGCTGACCTGGAGAAGGAAGACAAGTCAGCTGACCTGGAGAAGGAAGACAAGTCAGCTGACTGGAGAAGGAAGACAAGTCAGCTGACCTGGAGAAGGAAGACAAGTCAGCTGACACGGAGAAGGAAGACAAGTCAGCTGACTGGAGAAGGAAGACAAGTCAGCTGACAGGGAGAAGGAAGACAAGTCAGCTGACATGGAGAAGGAAGACAAGTCAGCTGACCTGGAGAAGGAAGACAAGTCAGCTGACTGGAGAAGGAAGACAAGTCAGCTGACCTGGAGAAGGAAGACAAGTCAGCTGACATGGAGAAGGAAGACAAGTCAGCTGACCTGGAGAAGGAAGACAAGTCAGCTGACAGGAGAAGGAAGACAAGTCAGCTGACACTGGAGAAGGAAGACAAGTCAGCTGACACGGAGAAGGAAGACAAGTCAGCTGACATGGAGAAGGAAGACAAGTCAGCTGACATGGAGAAGGAAGACAAGTCAGCTGACACAGAGAAGGAAGATAAGTCAGCTGACAGGGAGAAGGAAGACAAGTCAGCTGACACGGAAAAGGAAGACAAGTCATCTGACAGGGAGAAGGAAGACAGAAGTCAGCTGACACGGATGGAGAAGGAAGACAAGTCAGCTGACACGGAGAAAGGAAGACAAGTCAGCTGACCTGGAGAAGGAAGACAAGTCAGCTGACATGGGAAGGAAGAGACAAGTCAGCTGACCTGGAGAAGGAAGACAAGTCAGCTGACCTGGAGAAGGAAGACAAGTCAGCTGACATGGAGAAGGAAGACAAGTCAGCTGACCTGGAGAAGGAAGACAAGTCAGCTGAAAGGGAGAGAGGGGAAGGACAAGTCAGCTGACCTGGAGAAGGAAGACAAGTCAGCTGACCAGGAGAAGGAAAGACAAGTCAGCTGACATGGAGAAGGAAGACAAGTCAGCTGACATGGAGAAGGAAGACAAGTCAGCTGACAGGAGAGAAGGAAGGAAGACAAGTCAGCTGACAGGGAGAAGGAAGACAAGTCAGCTGACTGGAGAGAAGGAAGACAAGTCAGCTGACAGGAGAAGGAAGACAAGTCAGCTGACATGGAGAAGGAAGACAAGTCAGCTGACACGGAGAAGGAAGACAAGTCAGCTGACACGGAGAAGGAAAGACAAGTCAGCTGACACGGAGAAGGAAGACAAGTCAGCTGACATGGAGAAGGAAGACAAGTCAGCTGACCTGGAGAAGGAAGACAAGTCAGCTGACCTGGAGAAGGAAGACAAGTCAGCTGACATGGAGAAGGAAGACAAGTCAGCTGACACGGAGAAGGAAGACAAGTCAGCTGACACGAGAAGGAAGACAAGTCAGCTGACCTGGAGAAGGAAGACAAGTCAGCTGACATGGAGAAGGAAGACAAGTCAGCTGACAGGAGAAGGAAGACAAGTCAGCTGACAGGAGAAGGAAGACAAGTCAGCTGACATGGAGAAGGAAGACAAGTCAGCTGACACGGAGAAGGAAGACAAGTCAGCTGACCTGGAGAAGGAAGACAAGTCAGCTGACTGGAGAAGGAAGACAAGTCAGCTGACTGGAGAAGGAAGACAAGTCAGCTGACCTGGAGAAGGAAGACAAGTCAGCTGACCGGAGAAGGAAGACAAGTCAGCTGACCGGAGAAGGAAGACAAGTCAGCTGACCTGGAGAAGGAAGACAAGTCAGCTGACCGGAGAAGGAAGACAAGTCAGCTGACTGGAGAAGGAAGACAAGTCAGCTGACTGGAGAAGGAAGACAAGTCAGCTGACACTGGAGAAGGAAGACAAGTCAGCTGACCTGGAGAAGGAAGACAAGTCAGCTGACCTGGAGAAGGAAGACAAGTCAGCTGACTGGAGAAGGAAGACAAGTCAGCTGACCTGGAGAAGGAAGACAAGTCAGCTGACATGGAGAAGGAAGACAAGTCAGCTGACCTGGAGAAGGAAGACAAGTCAGCTGACACTGGAGAAGGAAAACAAGTCAGCTGACATGGAGAAGGAAGATAAGTCAGCTGACCTGGAGAAGGAAGACAAGTCAGCTGACACGGAGAAGGAAGATAAGTCAGCTGACAGGGAGAAGGAAGACAAGTCAGCTGACCTGGAGAAGGAAGACAAGTCAGCTGACACGGAGAAGGAAGACAAGTCAGCTGACAGGGAGAAGGAAGACAAGTCAGCTGACCTGGAGAAGGAAGACAAGTCAGCTGACACGGAGAAGGAAGACAAGTCAGCTGACACGGAGAAGGAAGACAAGTCAGCTGACATGGAGAAGAAGGAAGAAAGTCAGCTGACAGGAGAAGGAAGACAAGTCAGCTGACATGGAGAAGGAAGACAAGTCAGCTGACCTGGAGAAGGAAGACAAGTCAGCTGACCTGGAGAAGGAGAAGACAGTCAGCTGACATGGAGGAGAAGGAAGACAAGTCAGCTGACCTGGAGAAGGAAGACAAGTCAGCTGACCTGGAGAAGGAAGACAAGTCAGCTGACCTGGAGAAGGAAGACAAGTCAGCTGACCTGGAGAAGGAAGATAAGTCAGCTGACCTGGAGAAGGAAGACAAGTCAGCTGACTGGAGAAGGAAGACAAGTCAGCTGACCTGGAGAAGGAAGACAAGTCAGCTGACAGGAGAAGGAAGACAAGTCAGCTGAACTGGAGAAGGAAGACAAGTCAGCTGACAGGAGAAGGAAGACAAGTCAGCTGACCTGGAGAAGGAAGACAAGTCAGCTGACCTGGAGAAGGAAGACAAGTCAGCTGACCTGGAGAAGGAAGACAAGTCAGCTGACCTGGAGAAGGAAGACAAGTCAGCTGACCTGGAGAAGGAAGACAAGTCAGCTGACAGTGGAGGAAGGAAGACAAGTCAGCTGACTGGAGAAGGAAGACAAGTCAGCTGACCTGGAGAAGGAAGACAAGTCAGCTGACCTGGAGAAGGAAGACAAGTCAGCTGACCTGGAGAAGGAAGACAAGTCAGCTGACTGGAGAAGGAAGACAAGTCAGCTGACACGGAGAAGGAAGACAAGTCAGCTGACCTGGAGAAGGAAGACAAGTCAGCTGACAGGGAGAAGGAAGACAAGTCAGCTGACTGGAGAAGGAAGACAAGTCAGCTGACTGGAGAAGGAAGACAAGTCAGCTGACCTGGAGAAGGAAGACAAGTCAGCTGACCTGGAGAAGGAAGACAAGTCAGCTGACATGGAGAAGGAAGACAAGTCAGCTGACCTGGAGAAGGAAGACAAGTCATCTGACAGGGAGAAGGAAGACAAGTCAGCTGACCGGAGAAGGAAGACAAGTCAGCTGACACGGAGAAGGAAGACAAGTCAGCTGACATGGAGAGAAGGAAGACTAAGTCAGCTGACATGGAGAAGGAAGACAAGTCAGCTGACACGGAGAAGGAAGAGAAAGTCAGCTGACCTGGAGAAGGAAGACAAGTCAGCTGACACGGAGAAGGAAGACAAGTCAGCTGACAGGGAGAAGGAAGACAAGTCAGCTGACACGGAGAAGGAAGACAAGTCAGCTGACACAGAAAGGAAGACAAGTCAGCTGACATGGAGAAGGAAGACAAGTCAGCTGACATGGAGAAGGAAGACAAGTCAGCTGACACGGAGAAGGAAGATAAGTCAGCTGACAGGGAGAAGGAAGACAAGTCAGCTGACCTGGAGAAGGAGAGGAAGACAAGTCAGCTGACACGGAGAAGGAAGACAAGTCAGCTGACATGGAGAAGGAAGACAAGTCAGCTGACACGGAGAAGGAGACAAGTCAGCTGACCTGGAGAAGGAAGACAAGTCAGCTGACCTGGAGAAGGAAGACAAGTCAGCTGACCTGGAGAAGGAAGACAAGTCAGCTGATGGAGAAGGAAGACAAGTCAGCTGACCTGGAGAAGGAAGACAAGTCAGCTGACTGGAGAAGGAAGACAAGTCAGCTGACCTGGAGAAGGAAGACAAGTCAGCTGACCTGGAGAAGGAAGACAAGTCAGCTGACATGGAGAAGGAAGACAAGTCAGCTGACCTGGAGAAGGAAGACAAGTCAGCTGACTGGAGAGAAGGAAGACAAGTCAGCTGACTGGAGAAGGAAGACAAGTCAGCTGACTGGAGAAGGAAGACAAGTCAGCTGACATGGAGAAGGAAGACAAGTCAGCTGACACCTGGAGAAGGAAGACAAGTCAGCTGACCTGGAGAAGGAAAACAAGTCAGCTGACATGGAGAAGGAAGATAAGTCAGCTGACCTGGAGAAGGAAGACAAGTCAGCTGACACGGAGAAGGAAGATAAGTCAGCTGACAGGGAGAAGGAAGACAAGTCAGCTGACCTGGAGAAGGAAGACAAGTCAGCTGACACGGAGAAGGAAGACAAGTCAGCTGACATGGAGAAGGAAGACAAGTCAGCTGACCTGGAGAAGGAAGACAAGTCAGCTGACACGGAGAAGGAAGACAAGTCAGCTGACACGGAGAAGGAAGACAAGTCAGCTGACATGGAGAAGGAAGATAAGTCAGCTGACCTGGAGAAGGAAGACAAGTCAGCTGACATGGAGAAGGAAGACAAGTCAGCTGACCTGGAGAAGGAAGACAAGTCAGCTGACCTGGAGAAGGAAGACAAGTCAGCTGACCTGGAGAAGGAAGACAAGTCAGCTGACCTGGAGAAGGAAGACAAGTCAGCTGACCTGGAGAAGGAAGACAAGTCAGCTGACTGGAGAAGGAAGACAAGTCAGCTGACCTGGAGAAGGAAGACAAGTCAGCTGACCTGGAGAAGGAAGACAAGTCAGCTGACCTGGAGAAGGAAGACAAGTCAGCTGACATGGAGAAGGAAGACAAGTCAGCTGACCTGGAGAAGGAAGACAAGTCAGCTGACAGGAGAAGGAAGACAAGTCAGCTGACCTGGAGAAGGAAGACAAGTCAGCTGACACGGAGAAGGAAGACAAGTCAGCTGACCTGGAGAAGGAAGACAAGTCAGCTGACCTGGAGAAGGAAGAAGACAAGTCAGCTGACCTGGAGAAGGAAGACAAGTCAGCTGACACAGGAGAGGGAAGACAAGTCAGCTGACCTGGAGAAGGAAGGAAGACAAGTCAGCTGACTGGAGAAGGAAGACAAGTCAGCTGACCTGGAGAAGGAAGACAAGTCAGCTGACAGGAGAGGGAAGACAAGTCAGCTGACCTGGAGAAGGAAGACAAGTCAGCTGACTGGAGAAGGAAGACAAGTCAGCTGACTGGAGAAGGAAGACAAGTCAGCTGACCTGGAGAAGGAAGACAAGTCAGCTGACAGGAGAAGGAAGACAAGTCAGCTGACCTGGAGAAGGAAGACAAGTCAGCTGACACGGAGAAGGAAGACAAGTCAGCTGACCTGGAGAAGGAAGACAAGTCAGCTGACAGGGAGAGGGAAGACAAGTCAGCTGACATGGAGAAGGAAGACAAGTCAGCTGACCTGGAGAAGGAAGACAAGTCAGCTGACCTGGAGAGGAAGGAAAGGAAGACAAGTCAGCTGACCTGGAGAAGGAAGACAAGTCAGCTGACCTGGAGAAGGAAGACAAGTCAGCTGACTGGAGAAGGAAGACAAGTCAGCTGACAGGGAGAGGAAGACAAGTCAGCTGACACGGAGGAAAAGGAAGACAAGTCAGCTGACACGGAGAAGGAAGACAAGTCAGCTGACAGGAGAAGGAAGACAAGTCAGCTGACATGGAGAAGGAAGACAAGTCAGCTGACACGGAGAAGGAAGACAAGTCAGCTGACCGGAGAAGGAAGACAAGTCAGCTGACCTGGAGAAGGAAGACAAGTCAGCTGACATGGAGAAGGAAGACAAGTCAGCTGACATGGAGAAGGAAGACAAGTCAGCTGACACGGAGAAGGAAGACAAGTCAGCTGACACGGAGAAGGAAGATAAGTCAGCTGACCTGGAGAAGGAAGACAAGTCAGCTGACATGGAGAAGGAAGACAAGTCAGCTGACTGGAGAAGGAAGACAAGTCAGCTGACATGGAGAAGGAAGACAAGTCAGCTGACTGGAGAAGGAAGACAAGTCAGCTGACCTGGAGAAGGAAGACAAGTCAGCTGACCTGGAGAAGGAAGACAAGTCAGCTGACCTGGAGAAGGAAGACAAGTCAGCTGACCTGGAGAAGGAAGGAAGACAAGTCAGCTGACCTGGAGAAGGAAGACAAGTCAGCTGACCTGGAGAAGGAAGACAAGTCAGCTGACTGGAGAAGGAAGACAAGTCAGCTGACAGGAGAAGGAAGACAAGTCAGCTGACACTGGAGAAGGAAGAAAGTCAGCTGACTGGAGAAGGAAGACAAGTCAGCTGACCTGGAGAAGGAAGACAAGTCAGCTGACAGTGGAGGGAAGACAAGTCAGCTGACCTGGAGAAGGAAGACAAGTCAGCTGACCGGAGAAGGAAGACAAGTCAGCTGACCTGGAGAAGGAAGACAAGTCAGCTGACCTGGAGAAGGAAGACAAGTCAGCTGACCTGGAGAAGGAAGACAAGTCAGCTGACAGGGAGAAGGAGACAAGTCAGCTGACCTGGAGAAGGAAGACAAGTCAGCTGACATGAGAAGGAAGACAAGTCAGCTGACCTGGAGAAGGAAGACAAGTCAGCTGACCGGAGAGAAGGAAGACAAGTCAGCTGACTGGAGACCTGGAGAAGAAGGAAGACAAGTCAGCTGACAGGAGAAGGAAGACAAGTCAGCTGACCTGGAGAAGGAAGACAAGTCAGCTGACAGGAGAAGGAAGACAAGTCAGCTGACCTGGAGAAGGAAGACAAGTCAGCTGACAGGGAGAGGGGGAAGGAAGACAAGTCAGCTGACAGGGAGAGAAGGAAGACAAGTCAGCTGACCTGGAGAAGGAAGACAAGTCAGCTGACCTGGAGAAGGAAGACAAGTCAGCTGACCTGGAGAAGGAAGACAAGTCAGCTGACCTGGAGAAGGAAGACAAGTCAGCTGATGGAGAAGGAAGACAAGTCAGCTGACAGGGAGAGGGAAGACAAGTCAGCTGACTGGAGAAGGAAGACAAGTCAGCTGACACGGAGAAGGAAGACAAGTCAGCTGACATGGAGAAGGAAGACAAGTCAGCTGACCTGGAGAAGGAAGACAAGTCAGCTGACACGGAGAAGGAAGATAAGTCAGCTGACAGGGAGAAGGAAGACAAGTCAGCTGACCTGGAGAAGGAAGACAAGTCAGCTGACACGGAGAAGGAAGACAAGTCAGCTGACCTGGAGAAGGAAGACAAGTCAGCTGACCGGAGAAGGAAGACAAGTCAGCTGACACGGAGAAGGAAGACAAGTCAGCTGACTGGAGAAGGAAGACAAGTCAGCTGACTGGAGAAGGAGAAGAAGACAAGTCAGCTGACCTGGAGAAGGAAGACAAGTCAGCTGACCTGGAGAAGGAAGACAAGTCAGCTGACAGTGGAGAAGGAAGACAAGTCAGCTGACCTGGAGAAGGAAGACAAGTCAGCTGACACGAGAGGAAGAAGGAAGACAAGTCAGCTGACTGGAGGAAAGAAGAAAGAAGACAAGTCAGCTGACAGGGAGAAGGAAGACAAGTCAGCTGACATGGAGAAGGAAGACAAGTCAGCTGACCTGAAGGAAAAGACAAGTCAGCTGACCTGGAGAAGGAAGACAAGTCAGCTGACCTGGAGAAGGAAGACAAGTCAGCTGACATGGAGAAGGAAGACAAGTCAGCTGACCTGGAGAAGGAAGACAAGTCATCTGACAGGGAGAGGGAAGACAAGTCAGCTGACTGGAGAAGGAAGACAAGTCAGCTGACATGGAGAAGGAAAGACAAGTCAGCTGACATGGAGAAGGAAGACAAGTCAGCTGACAGGGAGAAGGAAGACAAGTCAGCTGACCGGGAGAAGGAAGATAAGTCAGCTGACTGGAGAAGGAAGACAAGTCAGCTGACCTGGAGAAGGAAGACAAGTCAGCTGACACGGAGAAGGAAGACAAGTCAGCTGACATGGAGAAGGAAGACAAGTCAGCTGACACTGGAGAAGGAAGACAAGTCAGCTGACATGGAGAAGGAAGACAAGTCAGCTGACATGGAGAGAAGGAAGACAAGTCAGCTGACTGGAGAGGAAGACAAGTCAGCTGACAGGGAGAAGGAAGACAAGTCAGCTGACATGGAGAAGGAAGACAAGTCAGCTGACCTGGAGAAGGAAGACAAGTCAGCTGACCTGGAGAGAGGAAGGAAGACAAGTCAGCTGACCTGGAGAAGGAAGACAAGTCAGCTGACCTGGAGAAGGAAGACAAGTCAGCTGACCTGGAGAAGGAAGACAAGTCAGCTGACCTGGAGAAGGAAGACAAGTCAGCTGACATGGAGAAGGAAGACAAGTCAGCTGACCTGGAGAAGGAAGACAAGTCAGCTGACCTGGAGAAGAAGGAAGACAAGTCAGCTGACCTGGAGAAGGAAGACAAGTCAGCTGACCTGGAGAAGGAAGACAAGTCAGCTGACCTGGAGAAGGAAGACAAGTCAGCTGACCTGGAGAAGGAAGACAAGTCAGCTGATGGAGAAGGAAGACAAGTCAGCTGACCTGGAGAAGGAAGACAAGTCAGCTGACCTGGAGAAGGAAGACAAGTCAGCTGACCTGGAGAAGGAAGACAAGTCAGCTGACCTGGAGAAGGAAGACAAGTCAGCTGACCTGGAGAAGGAAGACAAGTCAGCTGACCTGGAGAAGGAAGACAAGTCAGCTGACCTGGAGAAGGGAAGACAAGTCAGCTGACCTGGAGAAGGAAGACAAGTCAGCTGACATGGAGAAGGAAGACAAGTCAGCTGACCTTTGAGAAGGAAGATAAGTCAGCTGACCTGGAGAAGGAAGACAAGTCAGCTGACATGGAGAAGGAAGACAAGTCAGCTGACCTGGAGAAGGAAGACAAGTCAGCTGACCTGGAGAAGGAAGACAAGTCAGCTGACATGGAGAAGGAAGACAAGTCAGCTGACCTGGAGAAGGAAGACAAGTCAGCTGACATGGAGAAGGAAGACAAGTCAGCTGACCTGGAGAAGGAAGACAAGTCAGCTGACACTGGAGAAGGAAGACAAGTCAGCTGACCTGGAGAAGGAAGACAAGTCAGCTGACCTGGAGAAGGAAGACAAGTCAGCTGACCTGGAGAAGGAAGACAAGTCAGCTGACATGGAGAAGGAAGACAAGTCAGCTGACCTGGAGAAGGGAAGACAAGTCAGCTGACCTGGAGAAGGAAGACAAGTCAGCTGACCTGGAGAAGGGAAAGACAAGTCAGCTGACCGGAGAAGGAAGACAAGTCAGCTGACCTGGAGAAGGAAGACAAGTCAGCTGACCTGGAGAAGGAAGACAAGTCAGCTGACCTGGAGAAGGAAGACAAGTCAGCTGACATGGAGAAGGAAGATAAGTCAGCTGACCTGGAGAAGGAAGACAAGTCAGCTGACCTGGAGAAGGAAGATAAGTCAGCTGACCTGGAGAAGGAAGACAAGTCAGCTGACATGGAGAGGGAAGACAAGTCAGCTGACCTGGAGAAGAAGACAAGTCAGCTGACACGGAGAAGGAAGACAAGTCAGCTGACCTGGAGAAGGAAGACAAGTCAGCTGACACTGGAGAAGGAAGACAAGTCAGCTGACATGAGAGAAGGAAGACAAGTCAGCTGACAGGGAGAAGGAAGACAAGTCAGCTGACTGACCGGAGAAGGAGACAAGTCAGCTGACCGGAGAAGGAAGGACAAGTCAGCTGACCTGGAGAAGGAAGACAAGTCAGCTGACACGGAGAAGGAAGAAAGTCAGCTGACATGGAGAAGGAAGACAAGTCAGCTGACCTGGAGAAGGAAGACAAGTCAGCTGACACGGGAGAAGGAAGACAAGTCAGCTGACAGGGAGAAGGACTAGGAAAAAAGACAAGTCAGCTGACATGGAGAAGGAAGACAAGTCAGCTGACCGGAGAAGGAAGACAAGTCAGCTGACCCTGGAGAAGGAAGACAAGTCAGCTGACTGGAGAAGGAAGACAAGTCAGCTGACCTGGAGAAGGAAGACAAGTCAGCTGACTGGGAGAAGGAAGACAAGTCAGCTGACTGGAGAAGGAAGACAAGTCAGCTGACCAGGAGAAGGAAGACAAGTCAGCTGACATGGAGAAGGAAGACAAGTCAGCTGACATGGAGAAGGAAGACAAGTCAGCTGACACGGAGAAGGAAGACAAGTCAGCTGACATGGAGAAGGGAAGACAAGTCAGCTGACCCGGAGACAGGAAGACAAGTTCATGACCTGGAGAAGGAAGACAAGTCAGCTGACCTGGAGAAGGAAGACAAGTCAGCTGACCTGGAGAAGGAAGACAAGTCAGCTGACTGGAGAAGGAAGACAAGTCAGCTGACAAGGAGAGAGGAAGACAAGTCAGCTGACCTGGAGAAGGAAGACAAGTCAGCTGACCGGAGAAGGAAAGACAAGTCAGCTGACTGGAGAAAGGAAGACCAGGAACCGACAAGTCAGCTGACCGGAGAAGGAAGACAAGTCAGCTGACCTGGAGAAAGAAGGATCCAGAAAGTCAGCAGCTGACCTGGAGAAGGAAGAAAAGTCAGCTGACATGGAGAAGGAAGACAAGTCAGCTGACCTGGAGAAGGAAGACAAGTCAGCCTGACATGGAGAAGGAAGATAAGTCAGCTGACCTGGAGAAGGAAGACAAGTCAGCTGACACTGGAGAAGGAAGACAAGTCAGCTGACCTGGAGAAGGAAGACAAGTCAGCTGACCTGAGAAGGAAGACAAGTCAGCTGACCTGGAGAAGGAAGACAAGTCAGCTGACCGGGAGAAGGAAGACAAGTCAGC
>NC_034181.2:11314553-11319553 GCF_002021735.2 Oncorhynchus kisutch
CTAAGTGTGTGTGACACATCTCATCAGGATAATTATGAGAAGGAAGAGAAGAGGAGAAAGGAGAAGTGAGGAGAGGAGATGAGAGGAGAGGAGAAGAGAGGAGAGGAGGAGAACAACATTTCAGATACAGCATTTCTGGGCTCTCCTAATGTCCTCTACTGCCACAGACAGACACAGACAAGCAGCCCCAAGGAGTGTGGATGTGTCTGGCTGCCTGGGAGTGGTGTGTAGGTGTGTAGGCGTGTGAGGAGAGCGAGGGAGCGGGAGAGAGTTTGTGTGTGTGTGTGTGTGTTTGGATGTGTGTGTGTGTGTGTGTGTTGTGCGACTGGATTTGCCTCATCTCGGAGACAAGCGTTTTCAGGATACAAACCCTGAAGGAAAGTCGGAAGGTGGATAAAAGAGCCAGATCAAAGTAAAGAGCTGTAGGGGGATAGAGAGATGAAAGAATAGCTTTGGCAGAGACAAACTGGTCCCATTTGGTGTCAGTGGAGCTCTCTATTATTACCCTCGGCCAGGGTCCCTGGGTAACAGGAAATAAAAACATGTTAAGCTGTGTGTGTGTGTGTGTTAAGAAACATTCATCATGCCACAATCTTCTGTGACTCCCCGCACAGCCTTGTTGACTGGTCGATAGACAAAATAAACACACAGGAAAGCAGTCATAAGAAAGGATAGGAAATGTGATTCAGAGCAGAGTGAGAACTGAGGGGCTTCGAAGTTGTGACTGTGACAGTTACAAATCTCCCATCCTGTAGATAGAAAGTCAAACAGGAAGTACCCATGCTAAGGGTCTATTCAATTCTAGTCTGACCAATCAGAATGCCGCGGACCGGGTTATGTTCCAGGTCATCTCTGAGAATAACATTAACATATACACAGACACGATGACTAAGTTCATAAGGAAGTGTATAGGGGATGTGCATAGACCAGTTGGCTGGAGTGTTTACAAACATATTCAATCTCTCCCTGTGCCAGTCTGCTGTACCCACTTCAAGATGGCCACCATTGTTCTTGTACCCACAAAGCTAAGGTAACTGAACTAAATGACTATCGCCCCATAGTATCACTTCTGTCATCATGAAGTGCTTTGAGAGACTAGTCAAAGATCACATCATCTCCAGCTTACCTGACACCCTTAGACCCACTTCAATTTGCTTACCGCCCCAATAGATCCACAGACGACGCAATCGCCACCACACTGCACACTGCACACTGCACTAACCCATCTGGACAAGAGGAATACCTATGTAAGAATGCTGTTCATCGACTGTAGCTCAGCCATAGTACCCTCCATACTCATCATTAAGCTTGGGGTCCTGGGTCTGAACCCCGCCCTGTGCAACTGGGTCCTGGACTTCCTGATGGGCCGCCCCTAGGTGTGAAGGTAGGAACACCTCCTCTTCACTGACCCTGAACACAGGGACTCCACAAGGGTGCGTCCTCAGCCCCCTCCTGTACTCCCATGACTGTGTGGACATGCACACCTCCAACTCAATCATCAAGTTTGTAGACGACACTACAGCGGTAGGCCTGATTACCAACAATGACAAGACAGCCTAGAGGGAGGAGGTGAGGGCCCTGGAGGAGTGTCTGCAGAAAAATAACCTCTCCCTCAAACGTCAACAAAACAAAGGAGACAGCGTGGTGAGAAGAAGCAAGAGCGCCTCTTCAACCTCAGGAGGCTTAAGAAATTTGTCTTGGCCCCTAAGACCCTCACAAACTTTTACAGATGTTCAATTGAGAGCATCCTGTCGGACTGTATCACCGCCTGGTACGGCAACTGCACCTGCCCTCCAGGACACCTACATCACCCAATGTCACTGTCACTTGAAGGCCAAATAGATCATCAAGGACATCAACCACCCGAGCCACTGCCTGTTCACCCCGAGAGATTGAAAAACAGCTCCTATCTCAAGGCCATCAGACTGTTAATTAAATAGCCATCAACAGCTGGCTACCACCCGGTTACTCAAGCCTGCACCTAAGAGGCTGCTGCCCTATATACACAGACATGGGATCACTGGTCACTTTAATAATGGAACACTCTCTGATCCCTCCATCCCTCTCTGATCCCTCCATCCCACTCTGCTCCCTCCATCCCTCTCTGCTCCCTCCATACCTCTCTGCTCCCTCCATCCCTCTCTGATCCCTCCATACCTCTCTGCTCCCTCCATCCCTCCAAAACTCTCTGCTCCCTCCATCCCTCTCTGCTCCCTCCATCACTCTCTGCTCCCTCCACCCCCCTCTTCTCCCTCCATCACTCTCTGATCCCTCCATCCTCCCTCCATCCCCCTCTTCTCCTCCATCACTCTCTGCTCCCTCCACCCCTCTCTGATCCCTCCATCCTCCCTCCATCCCCCTATGCTCCCTCCATTACTATCTGCTCCCTCCATCCCTCTCTGCTCCCTCCATCCCTCTCTGATCCCTCCATCCTCCCTCCATCCCTCTCTGATCCCTCCATCCCTCTCTGCTCCCTCCATCCCTCCATTCCTCTCTGCTCCCTCCATCCTTCTCTGCTCCCTCCATCCCCCTCTTCTCCCTCCATCACTCTCTGCTCCCTCCACCCCTCTCTGATCCCTCCATCCCGCTCTGCTCCCTCCATCCCTCTCTGATCCCTCCATCCCTCTCTGATCCCTCCATCCCTCTCTGCTCCCTCCATCCCTCCATCACTCTCTGCTCCCTACATCCCTCTCTGCTCCCTCCATCCTCCCTCCATCCCCCTATTCCCCCTCCATCCCTCTCTGCTCCCTCCATCCCCCTCTTCTCCCTACATCACTCTCTGATCCCTCCATCCCTCTCTGATCCCTCCATCCCTCTCTGATCCCTCCATCCCTCTCTGCTCCCTCCATCCCTCCATCACTCTCTGCTCCCTACATCCCTCTCTGCTCCCTCCATCCTCCCTCCATCCCCCTATTCCCCCTCCATCCCTCTCTGCTCCCTCCATCCCCCTCTTCTCCCTACATCACTCTCTGATCCCTCCATCCCTCTCTGCTCCCTCCATCCCTCTCTGCTCTCTCGATCCTCCCTCCATCCCTCTCTGCTCCCTCCATCCTCCCTCCATCCCTCTCTTCTCCCTCCATCCCTTTCTGATCCCTCCATCCTCTCTGCTCCCTCCATCCCTCTCTGCTCTCTCGATCCTCCCCTCCATCCCTCTCTGCTCCTCCATCCTCCCTCCATCCCTCTCTTCTCCCTCCATCCCTTTCTGATCCCTCCATCCCTCTCTGATCCCTCCATCCCTCTCTGCTCCCTCCATCCTTCTCTGCTCCCTCCATCCCCCTCTGCTCCCTCCATCACTCTCTGCTCCCTCCACCCCTCTCTGATCCCTCCATCCTCCCTCCATCCCCCTATGCTCCCCTCCATCACTCTCTGCTCCCTCCATCCCTCTCTGATCCCTCCATCACTCTCTGCTCCCTCCATCACTCTCTGCTCCCTCCATCACTCTCTGCTCCCTCCAATCCCTCTCTGATCCCTCCATCCTCCCTCCATCCTTCTCTGCTCCCTCCATCCCCCTCTGCTCCCTCCATCACTCTCTGCTCCCTCCATCCCTCTCTGATCCCTCCATCCCTCTCTGCTCCCTCCATCCCTCTCTGCTCCCTCCATCCCTCTCTGATCCCTCCATCCCTCTCTGCTCCCTCCATCCCTCTCTGCTCCCTCCATCCCTCTCTGATCCCTCCATCCTCCCTCCATCCCTCCATCCCTCTCTGCTCCCTCCATCCCTCCATCCCTCTCTGCTCCCTCCATCCCTCTCTGCTCCCTCCATCCTTCTCTGCTCCCTCCATCACTCTCTGCTCCCTCCATCCCTCTCTGATCCCTCCATCCTCCCTCCATCCCTCTCTGCTCCCTCCATCACTCTCTGCTCCCTCCACCCCTCTGTGATCCCTCCATCCTCCCTCCATCCCCCTATGCTCCCTCCATCACTCTCTGATCCCTCCATCCCTCTCTGCTCCCTCCATCCCTCTCTGCTCCCTCCATCCCTCTCTGCTCCCTCCATCCCTCTCTGCTCCCTCCATCCCTCTCTGCTCCCTCCATCCCTCTCTGATCCCTCCATCCCTCTCTGCTCCCTCCATCCCTCTCTGCTCCCTCCACCCCTCTGTGATCCCTCCATCCTCCCTCCATCCCCCTATGCTCCCTCCATCACTCTCTGCTCCCTCCATCCCTCTCTGATCCCTCCATCCCTCTCTGCTCCCTCCATCCCTCTCTGCTCCCCCCATCCCTCTCTGCTCCCTCCATCCCTCTCTGATCCCTCCATCCCTCTCTGCTCCCTCCATCACTATCTGCTCCCTCCATCCCTGTCTGATCCCTCCATCACTCTCTGTTCCCTCTCTCCCTCCTCCTTTCCCCATCACTAATAGTTTCATAGGGATGCGAGTGGTCATTTCCTAATACTTTATAGCCAGGTCCATTGTGAGAGCAGAGCACCTTGAGAGTGCTTTATAAACTTTATGAGTCCATCCATTCTGCCTCTCCGTATCTCATCTGACACCTTCAAAAACAAAGCATTCAAATCGTTAGCTTCTCAGGGTAGTCATTCCCACATCTACATTAGCAGAGAGAGATATAAAGGGAGTGAGTTTGAAAAGGAGAGATATAGAGGGAGTGAGTTTGAAAAGGACAGAGAGATGGAAAAGGAGAGAGAGATATATAGAGAGGGAATGAGATTGAAAAGGAGAGAGAGATATAGAGAGGGAGTGAGTTTGAAAAGGAGAGAAAGATATAGAGGGAGTGAGTTTGAAAAGGAGAGAGAGATGGAAAAGGAGAGAGAGAGATATAGAGAGGGAATGAGAGAGCTATAGAGAGGGTATGAGATTGAAAAGGAGAGAGAGATATAGAGAGGGAGTGAGAGAGCTATAGAGAGGGAATGAGATTGAAAAGGAGAGAGAGAGAGATATATAGAGCGGGTTTTAAAAGTATGAGAGAGAGAAGAGAGAGATAAAGAGAGGGAGGGGGGGGAGCGGGGGGAGAGGGGGGGAGAGATAGAGAGAAAGAGAGGGGGGAGAGAG
>NC_034181.2:11324553-11339553 GCF_002021735.2 Oncorhynchus kisutch
CTCTGCTCTTCTCCCTGGGGGTTTGGCTTATAGTTCATCTGTCTGCCTGCCTTGGCCCAGGGCAGTCTGTACGAGCCACACTCATCTCTGTGTCGCTACGCAGTGTTAGTAACTCAGCCCATACTCCCTTTGTCTTAATCAATCACACTCATCTCGGAGGTTCTGTTCCAAAATCTACCCTACTGAAGCATATCAACGCCTGTAGAATGAAACAGATGATTGGGCATCAATTGTAAGTGATTTGCTAGTGTAGTGTGGCTATTGGAATGTAGCCTGTGCCTCTACAGCCTTGGTAACCAACTGCTGATTCAGCGGCTTGGTGGCTGACTTAGACCGCAGACGTGCATACACACAGCTGACTCAGAGGGTCGGTGACTGACTCAGAGCCAAGACATGCATACACACAGCTGACTCAGAGGGTCGGTGACTGACTCAGAGGGTCGGTGACTGACTCAGAGCCCAGACATGCATACACACAGCTGACGCAGACCCCAGACATGCATACACACAGCTGACTCAGAGGGTCGGTGACTGACCACAGGGGGAGCAACAGCATGATCATCGAGGGTTTGGAATGACCACAGGAGGAGCAACAGCATGATCATCGAGGGGGTGGAATGACCACAGGGGGAGCAACAGAATGATCATCGAGGAGGAGGAATGTCCATAGGGGGAGTAGAAGCATGATCATCGAGGAGGAAGAATGTCCATAGGGGGAGTAGAAGCATGATCATCGAGGAGGAGGAATGTCCATAGGGGGAGTAGAAGCATGATCATCGAGGAGGAAGAATGTCCATAGGGGGAGCAGCAGCATGATCATTGAGGAGGAAGAATGTCCATAGGGGGAGCAGCAGCATGATCATCGAGGAGGAAGAATGTCCATAGGGGGAGTAGAAGCTTCCTATCCACTCCAAAATACGGAAACACGCGGGTTGTATACAATCCGTCTGGATGTCGGAAGAAAGCCAAGGCTCAGAAGAACAGAGTATGTTGCAGGATCTGATGTCCCTCTGGAAGGAGATCTCTCTCTGTGATCATCACGTTTGTACATTAATCATTTAACATTGGAGAGTAGTACGCTCGGTAATTGAGGACAGGTTGCCAGGCGTCTTAATTACATTTACTGTACATTTGAGTCATTTTTAAATCTTTATTTAACTAGGCAAGTCAGTTAAGAACAAATTCTCATTTTCAATGACGGCCTAGCAACAGTGGGTTAACTGCCTTGTTCAGGGGCAGAACAACAGATTTGACCTTGTCAGCTCAGGGATTCGATCTTGCAACCTTTCGGTTACAAGTCCAACGCTAGAGCAGGACTGCCCTGCTCTGGGCTGACTGGGGTCAAGAGGTCACAGTGTTGATGAGCCAATCCCTGATGAGTGTGTTAGTCATCATGTTGTGTGACTCTGTCCTGACCTCTGCCTTACCATTATGCAGCTACACAACATGATCACCATCCTTATACTAGGGCCTAGTCTATCTGCTGCCATATTGTAGAGCTCAGGAGTGAGTCAGTTTATCATGCTCAGGGGATAAACATCCTGACATCACAGAGTCATCCCATCACCTGTAGGCCATCTCCAAATGTACAATTTAATTTCCTCCGACAGGTGCGTTATTCTCAGACGCTCTGCGAAAATGTATCCTAGCTGAGAAACCGTTGGAAAAAACAGACCTTTCAATTATTATCTGTGTTCTGATGAATCCTATTCTAAGATACTTTTATCTGCCTCACATCCTCCTTTGCTCCCTCTTTCTTTACCTCCTGTCCTCCCTCCCTATTTCTACCCCTCACTCCCAGGACTGCCCAGATAAATGCCTGCCTAGATAATGAAAATAATGGCTCCCCTTCTGACCAAGGCCACCTCACCTCATATTCATTTGAGCAAAGTCGGGGGAGAAGACAAGAGAGTGAGTGAATGATCGGGAGGAGAGAGAGTGAGGGAGATGGGGAGGAGAGATAGAGTGAGAGAGAGATTGGGAGGAGAGAGAGAGAGATGGGAGGAAAGAGGGAGGAGAGAGAGAGAGATGGGGAGGAGAGAGAGAGATGGCCATATTGTGTTTCATGTTTGGAGACATCAGTGTAATGAATGTGGTCGTAAGGGCTTGAGGCGTGAAGGTGTCATTGTGACTGACTACTGCCTGACTGCAGCTGACAGTATGGCGGAGAGAGAGAGTGAAAGGCGGTTTCACCTTATTCTCTGCCTCAACGGCTCTTCTTACTGTCGATTTAGTCTATATCTGTTCTCTGTACTATTTTTGCTGTTAGTTTTTCACCTTTTGTCTGCTTATTTTATTATCATGAAATCCATACAGTCAATTGTACTCTGTTTAAAAGAACAGCACTAGCTTTATCTAACTGAAGTTGTCTCATAAGACTGCCATTGTCAGGGATCTCTTTCTCTGAGGTGCAATCATTGTTTGTGTGTAAATACATCACTCTGTTGTCAGCTATGCCCACACAGGTATAACCCTAAGGACTTTTTCTGAGGGAAAAAAACTGACACCTTTTCCAAATGTCAAACGCTAATTCAGCTGTCATATCAAAGGAATTTGTTTTGAGAAGAAATGTGAAAAGATGAATCAGGCAATCGTTAGACACTCAAATGTTAACTATTCATCATGTTGCTGCCAATTTGCTTCTGGTGGGCTAGGGTTGTTATGGTAACAAGGAGGGGAATAAGAGTACGTATGACAGAAAGAGTACAGAAAGAGTAGTGATTTTTGGCATGAAACAGATGGATGAAGAGAGACGGATAAGATCTCTGTGCTGAGATTCATAGATCTCCAAGTCTTTTGATCTTTCTCATGTGTTTTTTATTATGTAAAGTGATCTTATGAAGACACATCCATTTTTGTATTAAAATGGAATACAAACTACACAATTGATCTAACTCTTACACTGAACTTTATATCTTAATTTTTTTTAAACAAATACAGGCAGATAAATAACATCAGCTTGTCCTACTGCCCTTCTGCACAGATAAGATACTGAATATTGTGCTTTCTAGTACTTTGCAACAGCACATTTATCTGTGATATAAATGAAAGTATCAAACTATAATGCTGATCTGCAATACAGTAAGAGAACAGCCTCGGGGACCTGAAGGGAGGTCAGGGAGCGGTGGACGGGGGTGAAAGGTTGAGCTGACTGGGCCTTCTTCCTCCCTGGGTCGATATCAGAGTCTGAATGTGAACAGGGAGGATGAGGATTGGAGCGCTGCCCCTCCTCTCTCCTCCTCTGTTTCCTTTGCTGCGCCTCCTCCTGCTCCCACTTCTGGAGGAGGTGGAAGTAGCCCCGACCGCTGGGGGATAGAAGTAGAACACACACACACACATACACACACACACTGAAGTGTCACAGCCATTGTTTGGCCTCCATCATTCTTTAATGGAAGAAGTTTGGAACCACCAAGACTCTTCCTAGAGCTGGCTGCCCGGCCAAACTGAGCAATCAGGGGAAAAGGGCCTTGGTCAGGGAGGTGACCATGAACCCGATGGTCACTCTGACAGAGCTCCGCAGTTCCTCTGCGGAGATTGGAGAACCTACAAGAAGGACTGGGAGACTAGTCAGAATCAAGGGAAAGTACAGACAGATCCTTGATGAAAACCTGCTCCAGAGTGCTCAGGACCTCAGACTGGGGCGAAGGTTCACCTTCCAACAGGACAACAACCCTAAGTACACAGCCAAGACAACGCAGGAGTGGCTTTGGGACAAGTCTCTGAATGTGTGGCCCAGCCAGAGCCCGGACTTGAAACTCCCTAGAAATAGCATTTAACCATGTGAGTATTAACAAAATGTCCCCAGTTGATAAAATGTTTGTTTGTTTACTATTCTTGTTGGGACTTCTGTGGCCGGATTCACAAAACATTACTTCCGAAAAAAATTAAGAAGCTGCTTAAGACAAAAAATAGAAGTTCATAAGATAGTTTGTAAATGCAATTCCTCAAAATGTTCTTAGGAATCCGTAGTTTTCTTAGGAACTTCGTAAATATCTTTCTTAAAACCTCTTGCTCCTACCTGAGACGAAAACGTCCCAACTAGACATCTGGAAATGCAAATGCGCTACGCTACATGCTAATAGCACTCGTTAAAACTCAAACGTTCATTAAAATACACATGCAGGGTATTGAATTAAAGCTACACTCGTTGTGAATCTAGCCAACAAGTCAGATTATTAAAATGCTTTTCGGCGAAAGCATGAGAAGCTATTATAAGAGAGCATGCAACACCCCGAAATACCTGAATGCTACGTAAACAAAAGATTTCGCGTAGCCGGCGCTACCCAAATAGCATAAATAAAATATAAAACTTTCATTACCTTTGAAGATCTTCTTTGTTGGCACTCCTATATGCCCCATAAACATCACTATTGGGTCTTTTTTTCGATTAAATTGGTCCATATATACCTAAAATAGCCATCTATGGAAACTGTGTGATTCAGAAAAAAACACAGTTTGAAAACGCTACGTCATTTTTTTTAATTAAAAAAGTCGACGATAAACTTTCACAAAACAAGTTTAGGTATCAGTAAACGTTAATAATCTATCAAAATGATCACGGGGCGATGTGTATTCAATAGCTCCACGATTTCAAATCATCTTCCAAAATCTCTCTTCCATACCTTCCAGTCGGAGACCGGATGGAAAGTGATCTCTCAGGTTGGTTTGACCAAGAAATAAACAGCCCGGAAATGACGAGACTGGCGACATCGTGTGGAAGCTGTAGGAATTGCAATCTCTGCCATATGTAATTTAGTTTCCATTTAACAATCGGTGGAAGTGGCGGATTGATACTTTTTTCAGTTTTCAGTGACCAGATTTTCTTGCGCTTTTCGCTGAAACACACGCTCTGTTCAAGTCACAGCCGTGATTTAACCAGTTTTAGAAACGTCAGAGTGTTTTCTATACACACATACTAATCATATGCATATACTATATTCCTGGCATGAGTAGCAGGGCGCTGAAATGTTGCGCGATTTTTAACAGAATTTTCGAAAAAGGAGGGGGTCGACTTAAGATTAAGATATCTTCTTATGTGCCATAGACATTAGACATGCTTGAAACTCATAAATAAGCCTATGTGACAGGGATGATAGGACACTATAATAAAGTGTTGATATTTACATTTCATGACATTTATTTTTTTGCTTTATGTCTCGAGAATAAAAATGTTTTAGTTGGCTCATGAACCCTTTATACACACACACACAAAAACGTTATTATTCACACATTATAGCCAGACTAACGTTAGCTACTGTACATCAAAATCTAAATGGATAAACAAGGAAAGTGCAATAAAAACTTCAGCAAACAAGAGCTTGAAGTGATGATGGAGGAAATAGCAGCCAGGAAAAGGTTGTTGTTGGGGAGACTTGATAACTGTGGGGTCACTGCAGAGGCCAAAAAGAGAGGATGGGCGAAAGTGGCCTAGTTGGACTCTGCCGCCGGGGGCAAAGGACAATGACGCCGTATAAAAGAAGTGGTCCGACATCAAGTCGGCTGCTAGGAAGGGATCTGAGAGACCATTCATGTGGACCAGCTAGAGGAGAAGGTGTCGTCCTTGATCGAGATGGTGGTAGAGGGACTGCGCAACCGGTAAGTTAGTTATCTACGTTAGCTAACGTGTAAAGACATTATAGCCGAAATAGCTAATGACGTTAATTAACGTTAGGTAAGTTAGGTAGCTTCCTTAGCTAGCCAACGCGTCCCAACATTATAGCCAACAACATAGCGAATGATGTTAACGTTAGCTAGGTTAGTGAAGTTCTTGTTTGCAAATTGACTAGATAACGCTAGCTATAACACTTCTAGAATATTGTAATATATTGTTAATTACTAGCTTTTCTTGCTGTATTTAAATATCCGGTAGCCAACTGTGCCTGTGGTGCAAGAAGGGTTTAGCTAAGTTAAGTACATTTCCAAGAACTAATCCTAAAGCACTTTTTTCAAGAATCCCATTTCTTCTTAACGTTTTTCTTAGGAAGAAACTAAGGAAAAACCTTAAGAACATTTCCACAAATTTTACTGAGGAATAGCAATAGGGAAACTTGAAGTATACTGTTAGATAGAGGCTTGTGACCAGAAAGCATGCTACAGTTTGTTTTCCTCTTGTATTGAACACAGATCATTCCGTCTTCAATTTGATAGATTATTTACGTAAAAAAAATACCTAAAGTTGTATTACAAAAGTAGTTTGAAATGTTTTGGCAAAGTTTACAGTTAACTTTTGAGATATTTTGTAGTCACTTCGCGCAAGTTGAAACCGGTGTTTTTCTGGATCAAATGCGCCAGATAAATGGACATTGTGGATATATATCGACGGAATAAATCGAACAAAAGGACCATTTGTGAAGTTTATGGGACATATTGGAGTGCCAACAAAAGAAGCTCGTCAAAGGTAAGGCATAAATTATTTTTTTTATTCCGCATTTTGTGTAGCGCCTGCAGGGTTGAAATATGCTTTTCTCTCTTTGTTTACGGAGGTGCTATTCTCAGATAATAGCATCGTTTGCTTTCGCCGAAAAGCCTTTTTGAAATCTGACATGTTGGCTGGATTCACAACAAGTGTAGCTTTAATTTGGTATCTTACATGTGTGATTTCATGAAAGTTGGATTTTTTTGGTAATTTATTTGAATTTGGCGCTCTGCATTTTCCCTGGCTTTTGGTCAGGTGGGATGCTAGCGTCCCACATATCCCAGAGAGGTTAACTTTCTTCTTAATTCTACACTTACGGAAAAAATGTCAGTTCAAAATAAATGTATTCTTAAGAAGGTTATGTGAATCCGGCCCCTGGTCCCCACAAGAACAGTTAAACACGTCCACACACACACACACACACACACACACACACACACACACACACACACACACACACACACACACACACACACACACACACACACACACACACACACACACACACACAATGTATCTCTTTGAGGGCATCAGTGTTTCAAATCAAATCAAATCAAAATGCTTACCTACAGGCTCTAACCAAAAAGGTATGTCTGTGTGTGTGTGTGTGTGTGTGTGTGTGTGTGTGTGTGTGTGTGTGTGTGTGTGTGTGTGTGTGTGTGTGTGTGTGTGTGTAGGTAAGTAAAGAAATAAAACAACAGTTAAAATACATTTGAAAATAAGAGTAGCAAGGCTACATACAGACACCTGTTAGTCAGGCTTATTGAGGTAGTATGTACATGTGTGTATGGTTAAAGTGACAATGCATATATGATGAACAGAGTGTAGCAGTAGCGTAAAAAGAGGGGTTGGCGGGTGATGGGACACAATGCAGATCTTAAATGTTAATTTGCTCTGTTTCAGGCTAAATGTTGTTTAACTCCAGATTGCTGCTATGCCTTTATCAAACCTTCATTCTATCAGCATATGTAGTGTGTGTGTGTGTCATAGGAGGTTGGTGACACCTTCATTTGGGAGGACGGGCTAGTGGGAATGGCTGGAGCGGAATAAGTGGAATGATATCAATACATCACACACATGGTTTCCATGGTTTCTATGTGTTTGATGCCATAGCATTAGCTCCGTTCCATCCATTATGATGAGCCGTCCTCCCCTCAGCAGCCTCCACTGTGTGTGAAAATAACACTGAAGCTCCTCTCGGTTATCCACACGGAGTGAAAACAGCCACTATTCATTCAGGCAATTTCTCTTTTTCAGTAAACGCTGAAACAGCAACCTTTCCATTCCCCAAACACCTGGATGAATTATTCAATAATCTGGGTTTTATCAGAAGCTGTCAGAAATGTCAGCCATTTTAGGGACGCCCTTGGATGTCCTGGGAGGGTATTGTCTGTCTACATGCCCCGTGGTGAGGTTGGGGGTGGTTGTATCCACACACACACACGCACGCACGCACGCACACACACACACACACACACACACACACACACACACACACACACACACACACACACGCACACACACATGCACACACACATGCACACACACACACACACACACAAACACCAAATGCCAGGTCTCTGCTGATCTCTGAGATGAGATAACGTGCCTGCCCCACAGTGGACAAACTGTTGCATTTCAATACTACACTGAGAAAATATATCCTGAACAAAAATGTAAACGTAACCTATATATGACACAAGCCAACCAGACAAGCTAAATGCCTTTTATGCTCGCTTCGAGGCAAGCAACACTGAAGCATGCATGAGACCACCAACTGTTCCGGAACTGCTGTGTAATCACGCTATTCGTAGCTGATGTGAGCAAGACCTTTAAACAGGTCAAAGCTATTCACAAAGCTGCGGGGCCAGATGGATTACTACGACGTGTACTCAGAGCATGCGCTGACCAACTGGCAAGTTTCTTCACTGACATTTTCGACCCCTCCCTGACTGAGCCTGTAATACTTACATATTTCAAGCAGACCACAATAGTCCCTGTGCCCAAAAAAGCGATGGTAACCTGCCTAAATGACTACCGACCCATAGCGCTCATGTCTGTAGCCATGAAGTGCTTTGAAAGGCTGGTCATGGCTCACATCAACACCATCATCCCAGAAACCCTAGACCCACTTCAATTTGCATACCGCCCGAACAGATGACAAAATCTCAATCACAATCCACACTTCTCTTTCCCACCTGGACAAAAGGAACACCTATGTGAGAATGCTGTTCATTGACTACAGCTCAGCGTTCAACACAAATAGTGCTCACAAAGCTCAACACTAAGCTAAGGACCCTGGGACTAAACGCCTCCCTCTGCAACTGGATCCTAACTTCCTGACGGCCGCCACGCTGATCCTCAACATGGGGGCCCCTCAGGGATGCCTGCTTAGTCCCCTCTTGTACTCCCTGTTCACCCACAACTGTGTGGCCAAGCACGACTCCAACCCCATCATTAAGTTTGCTGATGACACAACAGTGGAAGGCCTGATCACTGACAACAATGAGACAGTCTATAGGGAGGAGGTCAGAGACCTGGCAGTTTGGTGCCAGGACAACAACCTCTCCCTCAACATGAGCAAGACAAAGGTGCTGTGGACTACAGGAACAGAAGGGCCGAACAAGCCCCCATTCACATCGAAGGGAGTATAGTGGAGTGGATAGAGAGTTTTAAGATCCTTGGTGTCCACATCACCAGCTAACTATCATGGTCCAAACACAGAAAGACAGTTGTGAAGTGGGCACAACAACACCTTTTCCCCCTCAGGAGACTAAAAATATTTGGCATGGGTTCCCAGATCCTCAAAAGGTTGTACAGCTGCACCATCGAGAGCATCCTGACCGGTTGCATCACTGCCTGGTACGTCAACTGCCCAGCATCCAACCGTAAGGCACTACAGAGGGTAGTGCGTACAGCTCAGTACATCACTGCGACCAAGCTTCCTGCCTACCAGGACCTATATGCTAGGCGGCGTCAGAGGAAGGCTGAAAAAATTGTCAGAGACTCCAGCAAGTAACCATTTCGGGTGCATTCGTAAATTCAGTCTGGCCATCTACTCCGATTTCACAGCACTCTCGTCTGAGTGTGCCAAGGAACGCAGAATAACTGATGAATTTATGAACGCTCAACACCCGTTGAATATGGCCGGTGTCAGTAAACGTCAGTAAACTCATCGCCCAGAGCATCCGGTGTGCGCTCTGAACGCGAAACATTCTGAATTCGGAACGGACAATCTGACAGCACAGTTTCAGTTGCAGTCACCAACGCTCTGGATAACATAAAACTCTAACCAGCTCTGTCAGGGCGAGTAATGTTCTGTGAGCTGATCTCTCTCACTTACATGTCTGGCAGTAGCGAGCAAGTTAGCTTGGGTGATTGACTGCTGTTGTTAGTGCATTCTGATCAACCCTTAAAGAGATGGGTGCGGCTACAGCTTAAGAAGGTATGAACGATGCTGAATGGGTGTAGACAAAGAAGGGCTCTCCAATAGTAGTACCAAAACATTCAAAGGACATTCTCTCAAAAGTGAGTTTACAAGTTTATCAACTTTCAACGCAAAATTACTTCCCCACTGTTCCTCAACTGTAGTGTATGATATACCATTTTCTAGCTCTGAGTCTCAAATTTTGCAACATAAGACCGATTTGAGTCAGTCAGTCACAAATTACCTCACTAACCTGTACCCCCGCACATTGACCCGGTACCGGTTCCCCCTGTATATATAGCCTCGTTATTGCTATTTTATTGTGTTTTTAATTGTATTTTTGTATTTTTATTAAATATTTTCTTAACTGTATTTCTTGAAGTGCTTGTGAACTATATTTCACGATAAGGTCTACACCTGTTTTATTCGGGGCATGTCACAAATAACATTTGTTTTGATTTGATTTGAACTTGCAGCAATTTAAAATATTTTACAGAGTTACAGTTCATATAAGGAAATCAGTCGATTTAAATCAATTCATGAAGCCCTAATCTATGTCTTTCACATGACTTGTCAGGGGAGTCGCCATGTTTGGGCCTGTTAGGGCATAGGCTCACCCACCTGGCAGCCAGGTCCACCCACCGGGGAGCCAGGCCCACCCACCGGGGAGCCAGGTCCACCCACCGGGGAGCCAGGCCCACCCACCGGGGAGCCAGGCCCACCCACCGGGCAGCCAGGCCCACCCACCGGGGAGCCAGGCCCACCCACCGGGGAGCCAGGCCCACCCACCGGGGAGCCAGGTCCACCCACCGGGGAGCCAGGTCCACCCACCGGGGAGCCAGGTCCATCCACCGGGGAGCCAGGTCCATCCACTGGGGAGCCAGGTCCAGACAATCAGAATTAGGTTTTCCCCACGAAAGGGCTTTACTACAGATAGCTCACTGGTCACGATGGCAACACCCATCCGTAGCACGCGCTCCAGCAGGTGTATCTCACTGATTATCCCTAAAGCCAACACCTCATTTGGCCGCCTTTCGTTCCAGTACTCTGCTGCCTGTGACTGGAACGAATTACAAAAATCGCTGAAGTTGGAGACTTTTATCTCCCTCACCAACTTCAAACATCAGCTATCTGAGCAGCTAACCGATCGCTGCAGCTGTACATAGTCTATTGGTAAATAGCCCACCCTTTTTCATCCCCATACTGTTTTTATTTATTTACTTTTCTGCTCTTTTGCACACCAATATCTCTACCTGTACATGACCATCTGATCATTCATCACTCCAGTGTTAATCTGCAAAATTGTAATTATTTGCCTACCTCCTCATGCCTTTTGCACACATTGTATATAGACTCCCCCTTTGTTTTCTACTGTGTTATTGACTTGTTAATTGTTTACTCCATGTGTAACTCTTTGTTGTCTGCTCACACTGCTATGCTTTATCTTGGCCAGGTCGCAGTTGCAAATGAGAACTTGTTCTCAACTAGCCTACCTGGTTAAATAAAGGTGTTCTCAACTAGCCTACCTGGTTAAATAAAGGTGTTCTCAACTAGCCTACCTGGTTAAATAAAGGTGTTCTCAACTAGCCTACCTGGTTAAATAAAGGTGTTCTCAACTAGCCTACCTGGTTAAATAAAGGTGAAAAAAAAAAGATATACACACTTTTAGAGTTGGGATCAATTCCATTGAAATTCCTGCCAGCTGAATTGGACATGGGCTTTCTCCATAGGACTGCAATTCAATCCCTTAACTAACTGTAATGTAGGTGGAATTTACCCCAACTCTGCAATTACCAGTAAGGACGGATTTTGTTCAGGGCTGTTCTCTGAACAGGTTGTGCCTGAAGAGTGCATTAAGTGGATCTTTTCACATTTCTCCCTTTCACATGTATAACCATTTCACATGGGCCTTTTCTCTGGAGACACAAAGGCTCACTGATCACTGTATCACTCCTCCTTACCTAGCGACACCATGGCACTAGATGCCGTTGGTTGCCTGGCAACAGGCTAACTTCCACCCAAGCACTCTTCTGGTCTGACCTGTTGAAGAAATCACCTCAGCGTCCTCAACAGTCAAGGAGGAATAACGATGCTCATTTACCAACCGAATACTGTGAATGATTTAAATAACTACACCAAGACATTTTCATCAGACATTTAAGGCTTATCACATTTATTAAACACCTTTTTTCCCCAATGTATCTCTCCTGCCAGACTCATGGTTACCTTTGGTATTGCTCTCTCTTTTTTTAAACTCTCTATTGGTGATTTGCTTATATCAGGTTTAGACAAAGTTTTGAGGATAGCTATATGATATTAATTGAAAGCTCAACACTTATGAAAGGTTAAACGTACATTACTGAAATCAATGCTACACTAGAATTGATGTCTAGTTCACATCGGAGACTCTTAAGTGTATCGACAAGCAGCCTTATGGGCTATCTGTAAGATTGAACCACTGGAGTTCTAGTATTCTATAGACACTTAGAACAATGTGACAATGTGACCACTTAGAACAATGTGACACACATAGTGTGCGTCACAAATGGCACCCTACTCTCTATGTAGGAAACAGGATGCCATGTAGGAAACAGGGTGCCATGTAGGAAACAGAAGGCCATGTAGGAAACAGAAGGCCATGTAGGAAACAGAGTGCCATGTAGGAAACAGAGTGCCAAGTAGGAAAACAGGCTGCCAAGTAGGAAACAGAGTGCCAAGTAGGAAACAGAGTGCCATGTAGGAAACAGAGTGCCATGTAGGAAACAGAGTGCCAAGTAGTAAAACAGTGTGCCAAGTAGGAAACAGAGTGCCAAGTAGGAAACAGAGTGCCATGTAGGAAACAGAGTGCCATGTAGGAAAAAGAGTGCCATGTAGGAAACAGAAGGCCATGTAGGAAACAGAAGGCCATGTAGGAAACAGAAGGTCATGTAGGAAACAGGGTGCCATGTAGGAAACAGAGTGCCAAGTAGGAAACAGAGTGCCAAGTAGGAAACAGAGTGCCATGTAGGAAACAGGGTGCCATGTAGGAAACAGAGTGCCATGTAGGAAACAGAGTGCCATGTAGGAAACAGAAGGCCATGTAGGAAACAGGGTGCCATGTAGGAAATAGGGTGCCATGTAGGAAACAGAGTGCCAAGTAGGAAACAGAGTGCCAAGTAGGAAACAGAGTGCCATGTAGGAAACAGAAGGCCATGTAGGAAACAGACTGCCATGTAGGAAACAGAAGGCCATGTAGGAAACAGAGTGCCATGTAGGAAACAGGGTGCCATGTAGGAAACAGAGTGCCATGTAGGAAACAGGGTGCCATGTAGGAAACAGAAGGCCATGTAGGAAACAGGGTGCCTTGTAGGAAACAGAAGGCCATGTAGGAAACAGGGTGCCATGTAGGAAACAGAGTGCCAAGTAGGAAACAGAAGGCCATGTAGGAAACAGAAGGCCATGTAGGAAACAGGGTGCCATGTAGGAAACAGAAGGCCATGTAGGAAACAGGGTGCCATGTAGGAAACAGAAGGCCATGTAGGAAACAGAGTGCCATGTAGGAAACAGGGTGCCATGTAGGAAACAGAGTGCCATGTAGGAAACAGAAGGCCATGTAGGAAACAGGGTGCCATGTAAGAAACAGAGTGCCATGCAGGAAACAGAGTGCCATGTAGGAAACAGAGTGCCATGTAGGAAACAGAAGGCCATGTAGGAAACAGAAGGCCATGTAGGAAACAGAGTGCCATGTAGGAAACAGAAGCCCATGAAGGAAACAGAGTGCCATGTAGGAAACAGAGTGCCATGTAGGAAGCAGGGTGCCATGTAGGAAACAGAGTGCCAAGTAGGAAACAGGGTGCCAAGTAGGAAACAGAATGCCAAGTAGGAAACAGGGTGCCATGTAGGAAACAGAGTGCCATGTAGGAAACATGGTGCCAAGTAGGAAACAGGGTGCCATGTAGGAAACAGAGTGCCAAGTAGGAAACAGAAGGCCATGTAGGAAACAGGGTGCCATGTAGGAAACAGAAGGCCATGTAGGAAACAGGGTGCCATGTTGGAAACAGAAGGCCATGTAGGAAACAGGGTGCCATGTAGGAAACAGAAGGCCATGTAGGAAACAGAGTGCCATGTAGGAAACAGGGTGCCATGTAGGAAACAGAGTGCCATGTAGGAAACAGAAGGCCATGTAGGAAACAGGGTGCCATGTAGGAAACAGAGTGCCAAGTAGGAAACAGGGTGCCAAGTAGGAAACAGAGTACCAAGTAGGAAACAGAAGGCCGTTTGGGATGGAAGCCTTATTGATTCAGTGGTGACGCACCACAAGTGGCTTTCTGGCTTCAACACACTATTACGTCATCACGTAGTTGTGTTAGACCTTGTCCTGGGACATTGTTTTATACACAGTGCCAAATAATGGTTGTTTGGCATGTAACCACAGTGAATGTCATGTAACTTATTTTTTTTTAAGATTCTATAAAGAATCCTCTCGTTAAGGTTCTTAAGGGAACCTTTATTGTGCTATAAAGCAGAGTTCTCCAAAGTCAGTCCTGAGCCTCCCCCTGGGAGCACATTTTTGGTTTTTGCCCTAGCACTACACAGCTGATTCAAATAACCAACGTTTGATGAGGAGTTGATTAGTTATATCAGCTGTGTAGCGCTAGGGCAATAACTAAAAATGTGCACCAAGTTTGGGTCAGCTTTTAGTCCTTTAGAAATTTGCCAAACATTCTCAAAAGACATAAGGCCATATGTTGCCCATAACTATAAGTAACAATCATTTATCATGTCAAAATACATCAGATTACATCAACTGGAATGACACTCTCACTTATTGTTGCACAAAAAGAGCTGTTAGCAAACCACGCCCCAAAATATTCTAATGAGCCACAGCCCAGACATTTTAATTATCAAGAGGAACACAGCCTTTTTTGAGTTTGAGTTTATTTTTTTATTTTTTAAAAAATACAGTTTTATATCTTTATGTTTGAAGCCTGAAATGTGGCAAAAGGTCGCAAAGTTCAAGGGGGCCGAATACTTTCGCAAGGCACTGTATATATATATATATATATAATTTAAATAGGCAAGTCAGTTAAGAACAAAATCTTACATACACGGACAGTCTACCCCAGCCGATGCTCGGGCAAATCGTGCACAGCCCTATGGGACTCACAATAACTTC
>NC_034181.2:11344553-11372053 GCF_002021735.2 Oncorhynchus kisutch
GTGGGGAGTTGGGTGTGTGAGTGGGGAGATGGGTGTGAGAGTGAGGAGTTGGTTGTGTGAGTGGGGAATTGACAGGTTGTTCGTTCATCACAGTGAGGCATATCGCAGACCTCTCCCTCCGCAGATCTGCCTCTGGCTTGAGATGCCCCTTACACTCCCTCACACACATACACACACACACACACAAACGCTTACTAAGGACACCTGTAAGCGGTGCTTTATCACACCCTGCTCGTGATAGCACAGCCGGTGGCCACTGCCAACAGCTACAGCTGACAAGATGGACAGACTGGTCATCAGGGGGTCTTGCCCATCCCTATGTAGCCGTGAGATGTTGCCAACAGTTTTTCAGTGAAGTCCGCTATTGGTTCCTTGATTTGTCGCTAGAAGTGACGTTTTGCTGTTGTACCAATTTGCCTTGCACAGCTGCACACCCACACACCCCCCCACACACAAACACAACCTGTCCCCGACGTCCCACCATATCCCTGTTGATGGATGATGTCATTAGCAGTTCATCTCTCCTAGCTGCCTTTCCTTTCTTCTGCCTCACTGGATACAAGACAACATCACCTACATTTAAACTCTTGCTTTTAGAAACTACACAATATACAGTATACAAAAGTATGTGGACACCCCTTCAAATTATTGGATTTGGCGATTGCTGACAGGTATATAAAATCAAGCACATAGCCATGCACTCTTCATAGACAAACATGGGTAGTAGAATGGCCCGTACTAAAGAGCTGAGTGGCTTTCAACATGGCACCGTCATGGGATGCCACCTTACCAACAAGTCAGTTCGTGAAATTTCTGCCCTGCTAAAGCTACCCCGGTCAACTGTAAGTTATGTTATTGTGAAGTGGAAATGTCTAGGAGCAACAATGGCTCAGCCGCAAGGTGGTAGGCCACACAAAATCACAGAACGAGACCACCGAGTGCTGAAGCGTGTAGCACGTAAAAATTGCCCGTCCTCAGTTGCAACACTTACTACCGAGTTCCAAACTCCCTCTGGAAGCAACTTTAGCACAAGACATGTTCATAGGGAGCTTCATGAAATGGGTTTCCGTGGTCGAGTAGCTGCACGCAAGACTAAGATCATCATGCGTAATGCCAAGCGTCGGCTGGAGTGGTGTAAAGCTTGCCGCCATTGGACACTTGAGTGATCAATCACGCTTCACCATCTGGCATTCTGACGGACAAATCTGGGTTGGGGCAGATGCCAGGATAACGCTACCTGCCCCAATGCATAATGCCAACTGTAAAGTTTGGTGGAGGAGGAACAATTGTCTGGAGCTGTTTTTCATGCTTCGGGCAAAGTCCCTTAGTTCCAGTGAAGGGAAACCTTAACGCTACAGCACACAATGACATTCTAGGCGATTATGTGCTTCCAACTTTGTGGCAACAGTTTGGGGAGGCCGTTTCCTGTCTCAGCATGAAAATGCCCCCGTGCACAAAGTGTGGTCCATAGAGAAATGGTTTGTTGAAATCGGTGTGGTAGAACTTGGCTGGCCTGCAAAGAGCCCTTGACCTCAACCTTATCGAACACCTTTTGGATGAATTGGAACGCCGACTGCAAGGCAGGCCTAATTGCCCAACATCAGTGCCGGACCTCACTTATGCTCTTGTTGCTGAATGGAAGCAAATGCCAGCACAGGTTTTCCAACATCTAAAGGAAAGCCATCTTAGAAGAGTGGAGTCTGTTACAGCAGCAAAGGAGGGACCAACTCAGTATTAATGCCCATGATTTTTTTAATAAGATGTTTGACAAGCAGGTGTCCACATACTTTTGGTCATGTAGTGTATGTTATGTGCGTAATTGTTCCTCAGGCATTTGCTATACTCAAATTGGTATTGCTTCACGGTACATCTACCTTATTGTCATGCATGGTGAGTTGAATGAAAAGTGTTAGCTATGTACAATATCAAAACGCAGAGATGTAACAAAAAGTATTCACTTATTTTTTCCCACTATGATTTACAAGTATAGGTGGAGTATAACTGCTCAGTACTGCCTTCGTAAAAGTTGATCACACAACTGAGTCTTCACTAATACAATTAAAGAGATGCAACTCAACGAATAAATATCAGTTCCTCATGTTACATTAATCTATCAGATAATCATTAGATCCTATTGGTTCTGACACCACCTGACTGACACGATCCCAAAGACACAGAGAGAGAGAGAGATTTGTATATTATCTACCCCACTTGCTTTGGCAATGTTAATAACACGTGTTTCCCATGCCAATAAAGCCCCTTGAATTTAATTTAATTGAGACAGAGAGACAGAGAGACAGAGAGAGAGAGAGAGAGAGAGAGAGAGAGAGAGAGAGAGAGAGAGAGAGAGAGAGAGAGAGAGAAAGCGAGAGAGACAGAGAGAGAGAGAGACAGACAGACAGAAAGACAGAAAGAGAGAAACAGATACACACAGACAGAGAGAGAGATAGAGATAGAGAGAGAGAGAGACAGACAGACAGACAGACAGACAGACAGACAGACAGACAGACAGACAGAGAGCGGGAGAGAGAGAGCGGGAGAGAGAGAGAGAGCGAGAGAGACAGAGAGAGAGAGAGAGAGACAGACAGACAGAAAGAGAGAAACAGATACACACACAGAGAGAGAGAGAGAGAGAGAGAGAGAGAGAGAGAGAGAGAGAGAGAGAGAGAGAGAGAGAGAGAGAGAGACAGACAGATAGACAGACAGACAGACAGACAGACAGACAGACAGACAGACAGACAGACAGACAGACAGACAGACAGACAGACAGACAGACAGACAGACAGACAGACAGACAGACAGACAGACAGACAGACAGACAGACAGACAGACAGACAGACAGACAGACAGACAGACAGACAGAGACCGGGAGAGAGAGAGAGAGGAGAGGAGGGGACTAAGGTTGCAGCATTCAAGTAAATAAGCCTCCTCTCCATTTTAATGTTGTCACTGTTAATATAAACTCTACCTCCTCCCTTCACTCTGCTCACCAGGCAAACTGCATAGACCTGCCTAGTTGTCTTAACATCTGAGCATCCCCCCAATAACTATGATGAATGTAATGTCCACAGGAATAAAACACCCATTTAAAACTACCTCCCATGGTGCATTAGGTTCCAATACTCCATGTATCCTGTTGCTTCTTATTAAAGCCTGCTGATTGGCTGTGATGGCCTCTGCTACCAGCTTAAAGCACAGTTGTAATCACCTTATAAAACCTTATAAACAATGCCTGGTCCACTATGTCTTATAGATACCCCACCCACTATGTCTTGTAGATACCCCACCCACTATGTCTTGTAGATAACCCCACCCACTATGTCTTGTAGATACCCCACCCACTATGTCTTATAGATACCCCACCCACTATGTCTTGTAGATACCCCACCCACTATGTTTTATAGATACCCCACCCACTATGTTTTATAGATACCCCACCCACTATGTTTTATAGATACCCCACCCACTATGTCTTGTAGATACCCCACCCACTATATCTTATAGATACCCCACCCACTATGTCTTGTAGATAACCCACCCACTATGTTTTATAGATACCCCACCCACTATGTTTTAGTTCAGATGCATTTATTAGGGAATAGGGAGAGAAGCCATGTGCAGAGGAAGACAAAAGAAAGATGGGGTCTCCCTGCCTGTGTGTTATCTAAACAGCATATGGTGCATTCACTCTATAGCCTGAAGATGTGGCTGGATCTGGGAGAGTAACACGGGGGGACTTGTCATAGATAGTAAAATCCCACAGAGGCTGTTTAAAGCAAACTGGCCAATGTGTGTCTGTATCTTTCATCTACTGATCTGAGGCTTTGAACATGTGTTTTAGAGGCATGAGAGCAGAGAACTGGGGGTGGTGGAATACACTCTCTGTGTCACTGATCGCTGTGGAATATACTCTCTGTGTCACTGATCGCTGTGGAATATACTCTCTGTGTCACACACACACACACACACACACATACAGGCGTGGCCACAAGTTTTGAGAATGACACAAATATACATTTTCAAAAGTTTGCTGCTTCGGTGTCTAGATAGTTTTGTCAGATGTTACTATGGAACACTGAAGTATAAATACAAACATTTCATAATTGTCAAAGGCTTTAATTGACAATTACATGAAGTTGATGCAGAGTCAATATTTGCAGTGTTGACCCTTCTTTTTTAAGACCTCTGCAATCTGCCCTGGCATGCTGTCAATTAACTTCTGGGCCACATCCTGACTGATGGCAGCCCATTCTTGCATAATCAATGCTTGGAGCTGGTCAGAATTTGTGGGGTTTTGTTTGTCCACCCACCTCTTGAGGATTGACCACAAGTTCTCAACGGGATTAAGGTCTGGGGAGTTTTCTGGCCACTGACACAAAATATCGATGTTTTGTTCCCCGAGCCACTTAGTTATCACTTTTGCCTTATGGCAAGGTCCTCCATTATGCTGGAAAAGGCATTGTTCATCACCAATCTGTTCCTGGATGGTTGGGCGAAGTTGCTCTCGAATGATGTGTTGGTACCATTCTTTATTCATGGCTGTGTTCTTAGGCAAAATTGTGAGTGACCCCACTCCCTTGGCTGAGAAGCAACCTCAGACATGAATGGTCTCAGGATGCTTTACTGTTGGCATGACACAGGACTGATGGTAGCACTCACCTTGTCTTCTCCTGACAAGCTTTTTTCCGGATGCCCCAAACAATTGGAAAGGGGACTCATCAGAGAAAATGACTTTACCCCAGTCCTCAGCAGTCCAATCCCTGTACCCTTTGCATAATATCAGTCTGTCCCTAATGTCTTTCCTGGAGAGAAGTGGCTTCTTTGCTGCCCTTCTTGACACCAGGCCATCCTCCAAAAGTCTTTGCCTCACTGTGCGTGCAGATGCAGTCACACCTGCCTGCTGCCATTCCTGAGCAACCAGTACGGTGGTGACCCGATCCCGCAGCTGAATCAACTTTAGGAGACGGTCCTGGCGCTTGCTGGACTTTCTTGGGTGCCCTGAAGCCTTCTTCACAACAATTGAACCGCTCTCCTTGAAGTTCTTGATGATCCGATAAATGGCTGCTTACTGGCAGCAATATCCTTGCCTGTGAAGCTCTTTTTGTGCAAAGCAATGATGACGGCACGTGTTTCCTTGCAGGTAATCATGGTTGACAGAGGAAGAACAATGATTCCAAGCACCACCCTCCTTTTGAAGCGTCCAGTCTGTTTTCAAACTCAAACTCCAGCATTGTCCTCGTCAACACTCACACCTGTGTTAACGAGAGAATCACTGACATGATGTCAGCTGATCCTTTTGTGGCAGGGCTTAAATGCAGTGGAAATGTTTTTGGGGAATTCAGTTCATATGCAAATTGCCATCATAGAAACTGAGGCAGCAGACTTTGTGAAAATTTATATTTGTGTCATTCTCAAAACTTTTGGCCACGACTGTACACATACACACACACATACTTACACATACACATTCACACATGCACACACACATTCACACACGCACACACACACACACACACACACACACACGCACACACACACACACACACACACACACACGCACACACACACACACGCACACCACCGCCTGCCAAAGAAAAAATATCAATCACATACAGGGTTCAATTGAGTTCAATGGAAGAAAAGGAGATGGGTAAAACTGTCTGATCTCTCTGAGCAGTCACAAGAGGTGGGATGAGAAAAAGAAAGAGAGAGAGAGAGAGAGAGAGAGAGAGAGAGAGAGAGAGAGAAGAGAGAGAGAGAGAGAGAGAGAGAGAGAGAGAGAGAGAGAGAGAGAGAGAGAGAGAGAGAGAGAGAGTTTGCAAAAGATTTGGTGAAGTGCTAAAAGGGGACGATAGCATGTGTGATGATTGTTCGGCGCTGTACAAATTCAACAGTCACAAGAAGCCGACGTCAAATCAACTGTAGCCCACTGTTCAGACGGGCTAAATGGAAACTGAAATCTGGACACTGACTGTAGGTCTAGACCCTCTCACATAGGCCTTAATATTATCTTCTGCAGCATTAAGCATTTCTTGCAGTAAAAGTATACACCAAATTTAGGCAAAATTTGGACTGGGAAACTTGAGTGGAGAAATATTATTTATTTATTTAAGTATCTTGAGCGAATGCAAATGTGCAGTTAGATACCTGCTCAGAGGCTGGTTCCTCTCTAGGTTTCTTCCTAAGTTACTGCCTATCAGTGGAGTTTCTCTAATCACCTTTCTTCCACATCTGCATTGCTTGCTCTCTGGAGTTTAAGGCTGGGTTTCTGTATAGCACTTTGTGATATATGCTGATGTAAAAAGGGCTTTATAAATACATATGATTGATTGACTGATTGATTGTAGAGGTACCATCTTTCTCAGCATCGTAAAAGCTGATAGTATTTCAACCACATACAATATGCATCCAAGCCAAACTGAAATCTTATCAGAAACACGTTGGCTCGTTTTCACAGATTTCTATTTCCTTACAACTGGTCAATCTGATGTCAGTTGAGAATTTTGCTTAAAAAATCCTCCACCCCCCTGTCAAAAAGCCATTCCACTGTCTCAGAAGACTTTGGCAGCAGCCTTCACATTGAACCACAGGTGTTTTGTTGTAAGACCTGTGTCTCCCATTGTTACAGAGAAGCTCAGCCCACACAAAAACAGCAAGGTGATACGGTGGGGCAGGCCCAACCACCTCAAACACACACTAACAATCCCTATGCTTGTATGGAATTCCTGGGAATACGGATAGCTTTCATTTTTATTATTCATGTCTGTTGGCACAGGAACAGATACAGGTGCCTTCAGTAAATCCCTAAATCCCTTTTGATGACACTGTCCATATCTTTACTTTCCTCCTTGCATGCAGGATCCTGTCTAGAGGTTAGCATAAGTTGCCTAGAAGAAGACGTTGGGGAATTGTAAACAACACCAATCACGGGGGACAATTCTTCCATAAAAACAATTCAACCTCTGCTAACAGCCTCTGGCCTGATTCCACAAGCAGAAACTGTTACTGGGACATATCACTGAATGACATAAATATCTATTGAATCAGCTTCGTGCTCCAATGGACAGTGTGTCAGTTTCTCAGGGCACAGCATCTCACTGACGAAACACGGACAACTCTGTCACAGCTGATATAAGATGCAAACACTAATAAACCCACTGAAAACTGCCCAACCGAACAAAAGAGGAGATCTCCAGACAGCACACACAGGCATGCACATTCACACACTCACACACACAAATGCTGCTTCGCCCTCAAATTAACCATCAAACAGGCAAAGCATCAATACAGGACCAAGATCGAATCCTACTACACTGGCTCTGACACTCTTCGGTTGTGGGAGAACTCGCAAACGATCAAATATGACAAAGGGAAACCCAGTTGCGAGCTGCCCAGTGACGTGAGCCTACCAGATAAGCTAAGTATCCTCGCTTCGAGGCAAGCAACACAGAACCATGCATGAGAGCACAAGTTGTTCCAGATGACTGTGGGATCAAGCTCTTTGCAGCTTTGAACAGGTTACCATTCAAGGCTGCAGCGGCAGACAGATTACCAGGACACGTACTCAGAGCATGCGCTGACCAACTGGCAAGTGTCTTCACTGACATTTTCAACCTCTCCCTGACACAGTCTGTAATACCGACATGTTTCAAGCAGACCACCATATATAAATGACTATTGCCCTGTAGCACTCACATTTGTAGACATTAGATGCTATGAAAGGTTGGTCATGGCTCACATCAACACCATCATCCAGGCACCCTGTACCCACTCCAATTCGCTTACTGCCCCAACAGATCCACAGATGGCGCAATATCTATTGAACTCAACACTGCCCATTCCAACCTGGGCAAACACCTGTGTGAGAATACTGTTAATTTACTACAGATCAGCATTCAACACCATAGTGCTCATCATTAAGTTATGGACCCTGGGATTAAACACCTCCGTCTTCAACTGGATCCTGAACTTCCTCACTGGCCGACCCCAGGTGGTGCAGGTAGGCAACAACCCATACAGCACGCTGACCCTCAATACAATGTCACTCAGTGATGAACGCTTATTCCCCCCTGTACTTTCCGTTCACACATGACTGCATGGCTGTGCATGACTCCAACACCATCACTAAGTTTGCTGATGACACAACGGTGGTATCCCTGATCATTGATGATGATGAGACAGGGAGGATGCCAGACTGGGCAGTGTGGTACCAGGACAACAACCTCTTCCTCAACGTCAGCAAGACAAAGAGCTGATCGTTGACTACAGGAAACTGGGGGCCAAGCACACCCCCATTCACATCGACGGGGCTGTAGTGGAGCGGGTCGAGAGTTACAAGTTCCTCTGTGTCTACATCACTAAGGACCTATCACGGTCCAAACTCTGGACTTTACCCATACACTCACTGGACTCTACCCACACACTCACTGGACTCTACCCACACACTCACTGGACTCTACCCACACACTCACTGGACTCTACCCACACACTCACTGGACTCTACCCACACACTCACTGGACTCTACCCACACACTCACTGGACTTTACCCATACACTCACTGGACTCTACCCACACACTCACTGGACTCTACCCACACACTCACTGGACTCTACCCACACACTCACTGGACTCTACCCACACACTCACTGGACTTTACCCATACACTCACTGGACTCTACCCATACACTCACTGGGGCAAACTAACACAGCAATTCACTAACGGAGCAGTGGCCAATGTTTGTTCGTTGCCTAGTTAAATAAAGGTTAAATAAAAAATGTAAATAAAATACCCGAGCAGGGGTCGATCATTTGGCTCCACCCTAGCAGGGGTCGATCATTTGGCTCCACCCTAGCAGGGGTCGATCATTTGGCTCCACCCTAGCAGGGGTCGATCATTTGGCTCCACCCTAGCAGGGGTCGATCATTTGGCTCCACCCTAGCTCCACCCTAGCAGGGGTCGATCATTTGGCTCCACCCTAGCAGGGGTCGATCATTTGGCTCCACCCTAGCTCCACCCTAGCAGGGGTCGATCATTTGGCTCCAGCCTAGCTCCACCCTAGCAGGGGTCGATCATTTGGCTCCAGCCTAGCAGGGGTCGATCATTTGGCTCCAGCCTAGCAGGGGTCGATCATTTGGCTCCAGCCTAGCAGGGGTCGATCATTTGGCTCCACCCTAGCAGGGGTCGATCATTTGGCTCCACCCTAGCAGGGGTCGATCATTTGGCTTCACCCTAGCAGGGGTCGATCATTTGGCTCCACCCTAGCAGGGGTCGATCATTTGGCTCCACCCTAGCTCCACCCTAGCAGGGGTCGATCATTTGGCTCCACCCTAGCTCCACCCTAGCAGGGGTCGATCATTTGGCTCCACCCTAGCTCCACCCTAGCAGGGGTCGATCATTTGGCTCCACCCTAGCTCCACCCTAGCAGGGGTCGATCATTTGGCTCCACCCTAGCTCCACCCTAGCAGGGGTCGATCATTTGGCTCCACCCTAGCTCCACCCTAGCAGGGGTCGATCATTTGGCTCCACCCTAGCTCCACCCTAGCAGGGGTCGATCATTTGGCTCCACCCTAGCTCCACCCTAGCAGGGGTCGATCATTTGGCTCCACCCTAGCTCCACCCTAGCAGGGGTCGACTCTTTCTCCCAGGCAGAGGTTGTTAGTCGATGGCTGGTCCGGTAGTCAATGGCTGGATGGGTTGACGCAGACTGTCCATAGCTCCCCACCGGCCCATCTGCGAACAGTGGAGAGGGGCATGTCCCTGTGTCAGCAGGGGAACAGTGGAGAGGGGCGTGTCCCCGTGTCAGCAGGGGAACAGTGGAGAGGGGCGTGTCCCCGTGTCAGCAGGGGAACAGTGGAGAGGGGCGTGTCCCCGTGTCAGCAGGGGAACAGTGGAGAGGGGCGTGTCCCGTGTCAGCAGGGGAACAGTGGAGAGGGGCGTGTCAGCAGGGGAATAGTGGAGAGAAGCGGCACGCAGCAGCACAAGGTGGACGTCCGTCGGTCGAGAGGTCCCTAGTCCCCATCCCCTGAGGGTAAGTTCCAGTAACTATAGTTCTGGGGCATGTTTAGTAATTCGTTTGGGGATGGAGGAGGTTTTTGAGGAATTGCCAACAGCTGTCTCAAGTCAATGTAGTCCATGCAAGCAAACAAATAGTTCACGCAATTCAATTTCACACGTGAGAATATAAAAAATGAAGTAAAAGGTAATCGTTGCAAACACATACAATTAAAAGGCACTCAATAGGCGTGATATAAAATAATGTGACCTAATGCGTAATCTAAACATTATGTCAGTCTCTAGTTTAGTAAGAGTCAGTGTCACTTGTGAGACACACATACATTGCATACACTCACAAACAGAAAACACACACACACACACATACACACACTCATATTGATGCCACACACACACTCACACAGACACACTTTCACACTCTTCACTGTTGTCATACGCTGCTGCTTCTTTGTTAATTATCTATCCAGATTGCCTGGTCACCTACATGTTCATATTACCTCAATTATCTCACCTACATGTTCATATTACCTCAATTATCTCACCTACATGTTCATATTACCTCAATTATCTCACCTACATGTTCATATTACATCAATTATCTCACCTAGATGTTCATATTACAACAATTATCTCACCTAGATGTTCATATTACCTCATATTACCTCAATTATCTCAACTCTTTCTTACCCCCGCACATTGACTCGCTACCGGTACTCCCTGTATATAGCCTCCACATTGACTCGCTACCGGTACTCCCTGTATATAGCCTCCACATTGACTCGCTACCGGTACTCCCTGTATATAGCCTCCACATTGACTCGCTACCGGTACTCCCTGTATATAGCCTCCACATTGACTCGCTACCGGTACTCCCTGTATATAGCCTCCACATTGACTCGCTACCGGTACTCCCTGTATATAGCCTCCACATTGACTCGCTACCGGTACTCCCTGTATATAGCCTCCACATTGACTCGCTACCGGTACTCCCTGTATATAGCCTCCACATTGACTCGCTACCGGTACTCCCTGTATATAGCCTCCACATTGACTCTGTACCGGTACTCCCTGTATATAGCCTCCACATTGACTCGCTACCGGTACTCCCTGTATATAGCCTCCACATTGACTCGCTACCGGTACTCCCTGTATATAGCCTCCACATTGACTCGCTACCGGTACTCCCTGTATATAGCCTCGTGATTGTTATTTTGCTGTGTTATTATTTTTTTATATCATATTTGTAGATTTGTCTTACTCTGTTGGGAAAATGCTGGTAAGTATGAATTTCCCTGTTGTATTTGGTGCATGAGACAAATAAACGTCCCTGTTCTTTCAGAGATAATTAATAAAAATCCAAATAACTTCACAGATCTTTATTGTAAAGGGTTTAAACACTGTTTCTCATGCTTGTTCAATGAACCATGAACAATTAATGAACATGCACTTGTGGAACGGTCGTTAAGACACTAACAGCTTACAGACGGTAGGCAATTAAGGTCACAGTTATAAAAGCGTAGGACACTAAAGAGGCCTTTCTACTGACTCTGAAAAAAGAAAGATGCCCAAGGCTCATCTGCGTGAATGTGCCTTAGGCATGCTGCAAGGAGGCATGAGGACTACAGATGTGGCCAGGGCAATAAATTGCAATGTCCGTACTGTGAGATGACTAAGACAGCGCTACAGGGAGACAGGATGGACAGCTGATCGTCCTCGCAGTGGCAGACCACGTGTAACAACACCTGCACAGGATCGGAACATCCGAACATCACACCTACGGAACAGGTACAGGATGGCAACAACAACTGCCCGAGTTAAACCAGGAACGCACAGTCCCTCCAACAGTGCTCAGACTCTCTGCAATAGGCAGAGTCCCATTGAGCAAGTCCCGGATCTCAGTCCCATTGAGCACGTCTGGGACCTGTTGGATCGGAGGGTGAGGACTAGGGCCATTCCCCCCAGAACAGTCCAGGAACTTGCAGGTGTCTTGGTGAAAGAGTGCAGTCCATGAGGAGGCGATGCACCTCAGTCCTTAATGCAGCTGGTGGCCGCACCAGATACTGACTGTTACTTTTGATATTTGACCCCCCCTTTGTTCAGGGATACATTATTCCATTTCTGTTAGTCTAAACTTGTTCAGTTTATGTCTCAGTTGTTGAATATTCTGTTATGTTCATACAAATATTTACACATGTTAAGTTTTCTAAAAATAAATGCAGTTGACAGTGAGAGAACATGTATTTTTTTGCTGAGTTTACAATTTGATTTGATTTTGACGCACGCACACACACACAGGTTGAACTATGTCTATCCCAAAAGATCACAGGAAGCATTTCATGTTCCAAAACAAACACAAACTGACACAGCAGGGCATCTAAATGAGCGGGTCAACTCTCAAGACAGAGACTGATGCCCGGTTGGAAAAACAACCTTCCTTCCTCCCTACCTTGAAGTAATTACTAATCTAACACAAGGTGTAAGCAACGGTTCTATCACATCGTTTTCACCAGTCTAACTATATCAGATAAGGGATTTGTTCAGGACAGGTAGGAAGGAAGGATGCAAGGGAGGAAGGAAGGATGCAAGGGAGGAAGGAAGTATTTAAGAAGGGCCTGAATTACACACCCTTCAACACACAGCTGAGGACCCCTAGTTACCAGAGAGAGAATGAAGATCACTGGGACGTGAGAAGGTTGACCGGGTCTGTCACAGCCAGGGCTGGGCCTCGACAACACCTTCTTCACCTCACCTCATACACGCACACACACACACACACACACACACACACACACACACACACACACACACACACACACACACACACACACACACACACACACACACACACACACACACACACACACACACACACACACACACACACACACACACTGAGACATGAGAAGTATAGCAGCTCTTCTACCTCATCTGGAGTCATCCAGCAGCTATTTGCCATTTCCCCCTCACAGTTATAAATACATCTAATTAGTTCTGTTTCTGGTTTTGCCCAAATGGCACCCTATTCCCTTTATAATGCACTACTCCTGACCAAAGCCCTTTTGACTAGCACCCTAAAGGAGTGCACTATAAAGGGAATAGGTTTCCATTTGTTATGCACTCTGTGTATGCCCCCTTCCCCTGGGCCTGTCTACAGAGAGGTAACAGCTCTGACTCCTAGGTGCACCTATCACCTCGCCCTCACATTCCTCTCTCATAAGATAACTGTTACTGCTTATGAAGTGCTAAAACAGACAGGGTGGGTATATAAAGAGCCCCAGAGACATCTCTGTCTTCGCTGCACAGTGTTTCTTCTCTTCTGCGACCCTCTCCTCCTGTATCGTTACAGTTAGCACTCCAGCATTTTTTACTTGCTGTGGGTCTCTCTCTCTCTCCAACCCTGTAAAATTTTTCTGAACCATGACCGAGCAGACCAAAGCAGCGGCCCCATCGGCACCAGGGGCCCCATCACGTCCTCACTACTCTAGGGACTTCTTCTGGTCCCCCCTGTGGAGCTGGTGGCAGCAGCCCACCCCTAGCAGCCTCCTTCCCAACCAGGATTTCGGCCTTCCACCGTTCCTAGAGGCCGGTGACCTCCGTGACCTCAGCTGGATGGATAACATCCATAGACTCCTGGCAGCCAGCTCCTGGACTGGGTACATTCCCTCTCTGCCCCTCTTGGTGCCCTCCTTTCCGGCCCCGGCCTCCTCAATGCACCAGCTAGCCCCCAAGCTGAGCAGGGTAGAGTCTGCAGGGTTGAAGGGGCTGTCGGAGGTCCGGGTGGAGGGGCACAATTGGAGGATCACCCTGGATGTCAGTCACTTCTCCCCCGCAGAGATCACTCTCAGGACCCGCAGTGGCTTCCTGGAGATTGGAGGTAGGCCTACCTGTTCTGAAACTATATTGAAATGCTCCTGTAATGACATAGCATAGATACTGGGCCTATTTAAACTGAAATGCCCCAGTTATGTTATAGCGCCATAGATACAGTCAATTTAAACTAAAATGTTGCTGAGTTGAATCCATCAATCAATCAAAATACCTTTTTACAATGGCAGACGTCACAAAGTGCTTTACAGATACCCAGCCTGAAAACCCAGGGAACAAGCTTGCAGATGCAGAAGCACAGTGGCTAGGAAAAACTCCCTAGAAAGGCAGGGACCTAGGAAGAAACCTAGAGAGGAACCAGGCTCTGAGGAGTGGCCAGTCCTCTTCTGGCTGTGCCGGTTGGAGATTATAACACAACATGGCCATTAAGGCCAGATCGTTCGTCAAGATGTTCAAACGGTCAAGGCGTTCAAACGTTGGAACGTACTGTATGTAGAGGTTATCCTGCAACTCTGTTTGAGTTATTATCCACCACACTGTCTCAGTGTTGTCTATCACCACCCTGCTGTCTCAGTGTTGTCTATCACCACCCTGCTGTCTCAGTGTTGTCTAGCTCCACCCTGCTGTCTCAGTGTTGTCTAGCTCCACCCTGCTGTCTCAGTGTTGTCTAGCTCCATACTGCTGTCTTAGTGTTGTCTATCACCACCCTGCTGTCTCAGTGTTGTCTAGCTCCACCCTGCTGTCTCAGTGTTGTCTAGCTCCATACTGCTGTCTTAGTGTTGTCTATCACCACCCTGCTGTCTCAGTGTTGTCTAGCTCCACCCTGCTGTCTCAGTGTTGTCTAGCTCCATACTGCTGTCTTAGTGTTGTCTATCACCACCCTGCTGTCTTAGTGTTGTCTATCACCACCCTGCTGTCTCAGTGTTGTCTAACTCCATACTGCTGTCTCAGTGTTGTCTAACTCCATACTGCTGTCTCAGTGTTGTCTAACTCCATACTGCTGTCTCAGTGTTGCCTAGCTCCACCCTGCTGTCTCAGTGTTGTCTATCACCACCCTGCTGTCTCAGTGTTGTCTAGCTCCACCCTTCTGTCTCAGTGTTGTCTAGCTCCATACTGCTGTCTTAGTGTTGTCTAGCTCCATACTGCTGTCTCAGTGTTGTCTAGCTCCATACTGCTGTCTTAGTGTTGTCTAGCTCCATACTGCTGTCTCAGTGTTGTCTAGCTCCACCCTGCTGTCTCAGTGTTGTCTAGCTCCACCCTGCTGTCTCAGTGTTGCCTAGCTCCACCCTGTTGTCTCAGTGTTGTCTAGCTCCACTCTGCTGTCACAGTGTTGTCTCGCAACCCCCTGCTGTCTCAGTGTTGTCTAGCAGCACCCTGCTGTCTCAGTGTTGTCTAGCTTCACCCTGCTGTCTCAGTGTTGTCTAGCTCCACCCAACCTTCTCAGTGTTGTCTAGCTCCACTCTGCTGTCTCAGTGTTGTCTAGCTCCACCCGGCTGTCTCAGTGTTGCCTAGCTCCACCCTGCTGTCTCAGTGTTGTCTAGCTACACCTTGCTGTCTCAGTGTTGCCTAGCTCCACCCTGCTGTCTCAGTGTTGTCTAGAACCACCCTGCTGTCTCAGTGTTGTCTAGCTCCACCCTGCTGTCTCAAAGTTGTCTAGCTCCCCCCTGCTGTCTCAGTGTTCTCTAGCTCCACCCTGCTGTCTCAGTGTTGTCTAGCTCCACCCTGCTGTCTCAGTGTTGTCTAGCACCACCCTGCTGTCTCAGTGTTGTCTAGCTCCACCCTGCTGTCTCAGTGTTGCCTAGCTCCACCCTGTTGTCTCAGTGTTGTCTAGCTCCACCCTGCTGTCACAGTGTTGTCTCGCAACCCCCTGCTGTCTCAGTGTTGTCTAGCAGCACCCTGCTGTCTCAGTGTTGTCTAGCTCCACCCTGCTGTCTCAGTGTTGTCTAGCTCCACCCAACCTTCTCAGTGTTGTCTAGCTCCACTCTGCTGTCTCAGTGTTGTCTAGCTCCACCCGGCGGTCTCAGTGTTGCCTAGCTCCACCCTGCTGTCTCAGTGTTGTCTAGCTACACCTTGCTGTCTCAGTGTTGCCTAGCTCCACCCTGCTGTCTCAGTGTTGTCTAGCACCACCCTGCTGTCTCAGTGTTGTCTAGCTCCACCCTGCTGTCTCAAAGTTGTCTAGCTCCCCCCTGCTGTCTCAGTGTTCTCTAGCTCCACCCTGCTGTCTCAGTGTTGTCTAGCTTCCCCCTGCTGCCTCAGTGTTGCCTAGCTCCACCCTGTTGTCTCAGGGTTGTCTAGCTCCACCCTGCTGTCACAGTGTTGTCTCGCAACCCCCTGCTGTCTCAGTGTTGTCTAGCAGCACCCTGCTGTCTCAGTGTTGTCTAGCTCCACCCGGCTGTCTCAGTGTTGCCTAGCTCCACTCTGCTGTCTCAGTGTTGTCTAGCTCCGCTCTGCTGTCTCAGTGTTGTCTAGCTCCACCCGGCTGTCTCAGTGTTGCCTAGCTCCACCCTGCTGTCTCAGTGTTGTCTAGCTACACCTTGCTGTCTCAGTGTTGCCTAGCTCCACCCTGCTGTCTCAGTGTTGTCTAGCACCACCCTGCTGTCTCAGTGTTGTCTAGCTCCACCCTGCTGTCTCAAAGTTGTCTAGCTCCCCCCTGCTGTCTCAGTGTTGTCTAGCTTCCCCCTGCTGCCTCAGTGTTGCCTAGCTCCACCCTGCTGTCTCAGTGTTGTCTAGCTACACCTTGCTGTCTCAGTGTTGCCTAGCTCCACCCTGCTGTCTCAGTGTTGTCTAGCACCACCCTGCTGTCTCAGTGTTGTCTAGCTCCACCCTGCTGTCTCAAAGTTGTCTAGCTCCCCCCTGCTGTCTCAGTGTTGTCTAGCTTCCCCCTGCTGTCTCAGTGTTGTCTAGCTTCCCCCTGCTGCCTCAGTGTTGCCTAGCTCCACCCTGTTGTCTCAGTGTTGTCTAGCTCCACCCTGCTGTCTCAGTGTTGTCTAGCAGCACCCTGCTGTCTCAGTGTTGTCTAGCTCCACCCTGCTGTCTCAGTGTTGTCTAGCTCCACCCTTCTGTCTCAGTGTTGTCTAGCTCCACCCGGCTGTCTCAGTGTTGCCTAGCTCTACCCTGCTGTCTCAGTGTTGCCTAGCTCCACCCTGCTGTCTCAGTGTTGTCTAGCACCACCCTGCTGTCTCAGTGTTGTCTAGCTCCACCCTGCTGTCTCAAAGTTGTCTAGCTCCCCCCTGCTGTCTCATTGTTCTCTAGCTCCACCCTGCTGTCTCAGTGTTGTCTAGCTCCACCCTGCTGTCTCAGTGTTGTCTAGCTCCTCCCTGCTGTCTCAGTGTTGTCTAGCTCCATATGGCTGTCTCAGTGTTGTCTAGCTCCAACCTGCTGTCTCAGTGTTGTCTAGCTCCACCCTGCTGTCTCAATGTTGTCTAGCTCTACCCTGCTGTCTCAGTGTTGTCTAGCTCTACCCTGCTGTCTCAGTGTTGTCTAGCCCCACTGTGGGTCTCCATATAATTAGTATTATTCATATTTCTAATATAGTTGATATTTCATCCTCAGGGACTCACGAAGAGAGACCAGATGAGCATGGTTTTGTTGCTAGATGTTTCACCAGGAGATACATGTAAGTTTCCAAGCTGATCGATTTTCGACACGGTGTGTGAGAAATGTTTTTCAGCTTCAACAGTTGATGTTGTAGAATACAATGCAGCTAGGAGAAATGTTTTTCAGCTTCAACAGTTGATGTTGTAGAATACAATGCAGCTAGGAGAAATGTTTTTCAGCTTCAACAGTTGATGTTGTAGAATACAATGCAGCTAGGAGAAATGTTTTGAGTACTCAATACTGTCCTTTACACCAACATGTAGCAATATACATGACAAGTGTATGTTAACTGTATGGATACTGTATTTATCAGCATTATGACACAATACAACTGTTTTGTACATATAACTTATGATACTGTGTTGTGTAAATGTAAAAAGGTGTTGTGCTTTCCCAGGCTCCCGATAGGTATTGTCTCTAAGACCATACGATCCTCTCTGTCTGGCGATGGAATTCTGACTGTAGAGGCTTCACTTCCTGACCCCAGCATCCCTGATGACATCATCATTCCCATTCAGGTAACAAGGGGTGAAACCCATAACACCTCAACGGTATGCGATTCTCATTGTTTACATCACTTCCTGGCCTTGGACACTGAAAAGAAAGTATAGCATAGGAAGTAGGAAGCGTTGGTATTTCCTAGTTTTCCTGGTAATCTGTCCATGTCCATGTCCATGTCCATGTCCTGTCCATGTCCTGTCCATGTCCTGTCCATGTCCATGTCCATGTCCATGTCCATGTCCTGTCCTGTCCATGTCCATGTCCATGTCCATGTCCATGTCCTGTCCTGTCCATGTCCATGTCCATGTCCTGTCCATGTCCTGTCCATGTCCTGTCCATGTCCATGTCCATGTCTATGTCCTGTCCTGTCCTGTCCATGTCCATGTCCATGTCCTGTCCTGTCCATGTCCATGTCCTGTCCTGTCCATGTCCATGTCCATGTCCATGTCCATGTCCATGTCCATGTCCTGTTTATTATTTTCTGTAATGTACATTACAAGGACAAAGTTAGAACACAAATGACCTTTAATTCTAATGTGTGTGCCTCCTGTATTTTCTTTACTGCTGCTTGTCTAACTACGAAGGTGGAAAAGGAGACCATCAGAGGAGAGGGAGAGGAGGGTGGAGCTAAGCCAGAGGAGACTACCGTAGCTGACACAGACTCCCAGCCTTCTCCATCTGCCCCTGCTGTGGCCCCTGTATCCCTGGAGGCGCCTGACTTCACTCCCGCAGAGCCTGGCACCATGCTCCCCACAGAGGCACCCAAGGATGGGGACAAGTTAGCACAGGAGGTCCCTGGAGAAGAGGCTCAGCCAGACAGCGCCACGGCTGAGCCAAAGAGCCAGGAGGAAGGGAGAGGAGGAGCAGAGGAGGGGGAGACACACACTAAGCCAGCTGGAGAGATGGAGACCCACCCCCCAGAGCATGCAGATAAAGAGGGAAAAGAGGGAGAAGGGCTTCCAGATCCCACAGAGCCCTTTGAGCACCTTGATGCCCCTGACTCCCCAGACACAGTCACGTCCGACCGCGGGGAACACAAAACAGACCCAGCCCAAGACCATGACGAAGAGCCCCAGCACTCGGAGGGCTCAGGGGAGGCAGCCGAGGCCCCGCCCCAGCCTGAGGAGCAAGAGCCAGGCATGAGTCCATCAGAGGAGGGGGCCCACCACTCTCAGGAGCTGGAAGTTCCAGAGCACCCTGAAATGGAGCAACAGGCATACACCAAGTAGAGAGAGAGAGAGAGAGAGAGAGAGAGAGGGGGGATGAGACGTCACTGAGAGAGAGAGACATGGCTGTAATTTCATAAGGAATTTGCTAAGATTCAACACATCCATCCCAAGCGCCTGCATTCTGCAGACTTCCTCTTTAGGAATAGCCTGGTCCCAGATCGGTTTGTTCAACCAATTGTAGACAATGACCATAAGAATTGGCAAGACAGCACAATCAGATCTGGGACCAGGCTACTTCTTCACCAGCTAGCAGCAAAAGCTTGCATAATAACCCTGATTCTGTGCGTGTGAGTGAAGAACCACACACTGTCACTGTGACCATGCACTGTTTGGAGCTCCAATAAACCAATAGCAAATGAAAAAGCTAATGCTTTGTCCTGTTGTCGTTAATTTTGTTACAATCATTTACATTTACATTTTAGTCATTTAGCATACACTCTTTTCCAGAGCGACTTACCATCAATATTCCATCTGTTTTGGTATTCCTTGTGTGATCATATTGACACAGCCACCTACAAAAAATTACCTTTTCTAGTTGATAATCACATGCATACAGTTACCGTTGAGATAATGAAGATTCATTCATTATAATGCCTTTAAAGGAGTAGACAAACATCATACAGTATGTTTGCACAGCTGGGTTTTACAGTACATGTGTCAGTTCAGGATGAGCAACTTGGCCAAGGAGACGACCATGGTTTTGATCATAGCTACAATACAACATCACAATGGAAGGGTTTTTAGCTCCACTCAGTAAAATGGGAGGATAAAACATATTTGTTGACAGAATCAGAATGAATTCTAGCGATAACTAGATGCCTATTCTCAGGACATCCCCAAAATTCGAATTCTAACACTGTGCCTTCAAAACACCTTAATCTGAATACAACACTAATTTGTGTGACACAGCAAGCGACATAATCCTCCAATTGTTCACCCTGAAGTGAAATAACTAATCTAATGCCCTATTATTGCCGCTCACCCTTGGCAGTGACAAACTCCCCTGTATTCATCCTTGGGTTGCATCCCAAATGTAACCCTATAGACTTCATGTATAGTGCACAACGTTTGACCAGAGCCCTATGGACCATGATTGGTTCATTATAAAGGGAAAGGGTGCCACTTGAAACACACACCAATACAGTGCATTCGGAAATGATTTAGACCATTTTACTTTTTCCAAATTTTGTTACGTTACAGCCTTATTCTAAAATGGATTAAATAAATGTTGATCCTCAGCAGTCTACACACAATACCCCATAATGACATCACAATACCCCATAATGACAAAGTCGAAACAGGTTTTCAGAAATGCATTATAAGAAAAATGTAAGTGGGAAGTTTACGTACACCTTAGCCAAATACATTTAAACTCAGTTTTTCACAATTCCTGACATTTAATCCTAGAAAAAAATTCCCTGTCTTAGGTCAGTTAGGATTACCACTTTATTTTAAGAATATGAAATGTCAGAATAATATTAGAGAGAATGATTTATTTCATTTTTTATTTCTTTCATCACATTCCCAGTGGGTCAGAAGTTTACATGCACTCAATTAGTATTTGGTAGCATTGCCTTTAAATTGTTTAATTTGGGTCAAACGTTTCAGGTAGCCTTCCACAAGCTTCTGACAATAGGTTGGGTGAAATTTGGCCCATTCCTCCTGACAGAGCTGGTGTACCTGAGTCAGGTTTGTAGGCCTCCTGGCTAGCACATGCTTTTTCAGTTCTGTCCACACATTTTCAATAGGATTGAGGTCAGGGCTTTGTGATGGCAAATCCAATATCTTGACTTTGTTGTCCTTAAGCCATTTTGCCACAACTTTGAAAGTATGCTTGGGGCCATTGTCCATTTGGAAGACCCATTTGCGACCAAGCTTTAACTTCCTGACTGAGGTCTTGAGATGTTGCTTCAATATATCCACATCATTTTCTCGCCTTATGATGCCATCTATTTTGTGAAGTCCACTAGTCCCTCCTGCAGCAAAGCACCCCCACAACATGATGCTGCCTCCCGCGTGCTTCACAGTTGGGATGGTGTTCCCTTTTTCCTCCAAACATAACTGTGGTCATTATGGCCAAACAGTTCTATTACTGTTTCATCAGACCAGAGGACATTTCTCCAAAAAGTACGATCTTTGTCACCATGTGAAATTGCAAACCGTGGTCTATCTTTTTTAGGGTGGTTTTGGAGCAGTGGCTTGTTCCTTGCTGAGCGGCATTTCAGGTTATGTCTATATAGGACTCGTTTTACTGTGGATATAGATACTTTTGTACCTGTTTCCTCCAGCATCTTCACAAGGTCCTTTTGTCACGCCCTGGCCAGGGTGGGCATTCTATGTTCATTTTCTAGGTTTTGGATTTCTTTGTTGTTTGGCGGCTGTGGTTCTCAAGCAGAGGCAGCTGTGTATCGTTGTCTCTGATTGAGAACCATACATAGGTAGCCTTTTCCTACTGGGTTTTTGTGGGTAGTTAATTTCTGTTTAGTGTTTTTCACCTTGCAGGACTGTTTCGGGTTTTCCCTTTATTGTTTTTGTTTTTTCAGTGTTCAGTTCATTAAAGAAATATGAACACTTACCACGCTGCACCTTGGTCCTCACCTTCTTCCACAACAGAACTGGTGTTCTGCAGCATTGAAGGTCCCCAAGAACACAGTGGCCTCCATCATTCTTAAATGGAGGAAGTTGGAACCACCAAGACTCTTCCTAGAGCTGGCCGCTCGGCCAAACTGAGCAAACGGGGGAGAAGGGCCTTGGTCAGGGAGGTGACCATGAACCCGATGGTCACTCTGACAGAGCTCCAGAGTTCCTCTGTGGGGATGGGGCCTTCCAGAAGGACAACCGTCTCTGCAGCACTCCAACAATCAGGTTTTTATGGTAGAGTGGCCAAATGGAAGCCACTCCTCAGTAAAAGGCACATGGCAGCCCGCTTGCAGTTTTCCGAATGGCACCTAAAGGACTCTCAGAGCATGAGAAGTAAGATTCTCTGGTCTGATGAAACCAAGAGTGAACTTTTTGGCCTTAACGCCAGGCCTCCCCGTGTGGTGGAAACCTGGCACCATCCCTACAGTGAAGCATGGTGGTGGCGGCATCATGTGGGGATGTTTTTCACCGGCACGGACTGGGAGACTAGTCAGTATGGAAGGAAAGATGAACGGAGCAAAGTACAGAGAGATCCTTGATGAAAACCTGCTCCAGAGCACTCAGGACCTCAGACTGGGGCGAAGGTTCACCTTCGAACAGGACAACAACCCAAGCACACGGCCAAGACAACGCAAGAGAGGCTTAGGGACAAGTCTGTGAATGACCTTGAGTGGCCCAGACAGAGCCTGTTACCCTCTGAAAGATCTCTGGAGACCTGAAAATAGCTGTGCAGCGACACTCCCCATCCAACCTGACAAGAGTTTGAGAGGATCTGCAGAGAACAATGGGAGAAACTCCCCAAGTACAGGTGTGCCAAGCTTGTAGCGTCGTACCCAAGAAGACTTGAGGCTGTATTCGCTGCCAAATGTGCTTCAACAAAGTACTGAGTAAAGGGTCTGAATACTTATGTAAATGTGACATTTCATATCTGTATTTTTAATAAGATTGCAAAAAAATCTAAACCTGTTTTTGCTTTGTCATTATGGGGTATTGTGTGTAGATTGAGAAGAAAAAAACAATGTAATCAATTTTATAATCAGGCTGTGAAGTAACAATATGTAGAAAAAGTCAAGGGGTCTGAATACTTTCCAAATGCACTGATATGTTACCCAATTACTGTTGTTGGGCACTGTCAGACGGACATCTTGGACTCTGGCCTAAACGTTACATGGCACAAATCCACAGAACAAAACACACAGATGTGAACACACACTGGGATTTATGGGAGGTTTTATTGCATAAACAAATACAAAGATATCAAGAAGAGGGACGAGAGGGGGGAGGAGAGGAGGGAGGGATGGGAGAGAGAGAGTGGGGGGTAGGAGTAGGGAGGGCAGAGAGGAGGGAGGGATGGGAGAGAGAGAGTGGGGGGGTAGGAGTAGGGAGGGCAGAGAGGAGGGAGGGATGGGAGAGAGAGTGGAGGAGGAGGAGGGAGGTGAGGAGGGAGGGATGGGAGAGAGAGTGGAGGAGGAGGAGGGAGGTGAGGAGAGAGGGATGGGAGAGAGAGAGTGGGGGGTAGGAGTAGGGAGGGCAGAGAGGAGGGAGGGATGGGAGAGAGAGTGGAGGAGGAGGAGGGAGGGATGGGAGAGAGAGAGTGGGGGGTAGGAGTAGGGAGGGCAGAGAGGAGGGAGGGATGGGAGAGAGAGTGGAGGAGGAGGAGGGAGGGATGGGAGAGAGAGAGTGGGGGGGTAGGAGTAGGGAGGGCAGAGAGGAGGGAGGGATGGGAGAGAGAGTGGAGGAGGAGGAGGGAGGGATGGGAGAGAGAGTGGAGGAGGAGGAGGAGGGATGGGAGAGAGAGTGGAGGAGGGAGGAGGGAGGGATGGGAGAGAGAGAGTGGGGGGTAGGAGTAGGGAGGGGCAGAGAGGAGGGAGGGATGGGAGAGAGAGTGGAGGAGGAGGAGGAGGGATGGGAGAGAGAGTGGAGGAGGAGGAGGGAGGGATGGGAGAGAGAGAGTGGGGGGTAGGAGTAGGGAGGGCAGAGAGGAGGGAGGGATGGGAGAGAGAGTGGAGGAGGAGGAGGGAGGGATGGGAGAGAGAGTGGAGGAGGAGGAGGGCGGGATGGGAGAGAGAGTGGAGGAGGAGGAGGGAGGGATGGGAGAGAGAGTGGAGGAGGAGGAGGGAGGGATGGGAGAGAGAGTGGAGGAGGAGGAGGGAGGGATGGGAGAGAGAGTGGAGGACAAGGAGGGAGGTGAGGAGAGAGGGATGGGAGAAGTCTGGCAAAAAGTTTATTACCTTTGTACCAAGAACCAACACAACATCATTATCACATGTACAAATAAAAAATGCAAAGAACATTATTTTGTAAGACCTCTAGTTAGGGCAATTACGGCACTTGAATAGACCGGATCGGTATATATGGTAGGTAAGCTACAGTGCAATTTATTTACAGTCAGTCACCTACATTGGGGTATAATACAATACCAACACACACTATAACACACTATAACGATAATGAGACTATGAGACTCTTCCCACTCAGTCATATTGTACGACTTCCTTATGAATTTCAATGAGCTTCTTTAATTTACCCATTCAACATAATATGATTGACAATGGATCAATTACACATAAAAGACATTGCATGATGCATATCCATCAAATAACGTGTGAAATACTGAAGGGAGACATGACATTACGGACCGACCCAGGTAGACGGGGCTCCCAGCCTTGAGCCAGCCTCTGTCTGTATCTGAACAGGTCAGTTCAGCACTGCATATACCTGGGACGGCATAGAATGGACACCACGCTGTACCAGTATAGTGTAGCAATGCTACTGTGAGACGGTGGGATTGATTTAGTTTGTGACTTGTAATTAAATTGGTGCGAGAACCAAGCAGCATGGCTACCAAGAGATACACAAAAATATATATTTTTAGGGGGATGATTGAGAGATTACTTTACACTCAAAATGAAAATCAGGGTGTTTCTTTGGCACCCTATTCCCTATATAGGGGTCAGAAGTAATCTACAAAGGGAATAGAGTAATGTAGGGTGCTACAACATATGCTGAGGGTCTCCAAGACTTTGAACATGTTAGCTCTTCCACTACTCTGCTGGATGCTCAATTATGGAGTTGCATTAGTGCCAATAATCAAACTAAAATTATTTTTGGGTCAAATGTGGCTCTGTACGTCATGGTTGCCCCGAATGGGGGGCCCGGGGTGAGCCTGTGTCCCCCCAGGGAAGAGAGCTCGGTACTGGGCTTCGTCCTAGACCATGGCGGCCTCCTGGGGCCTGGCCTCTTGGCTCTGGATGGCCTCCTCCATCTCTCCCTGGGGACCTTCGTTACTGAAGAGGTAGTAGGGAGGGCTCTGCCGCGCCTCGATGATCAACACCCCCTCTGGCGACAAGGAGGCGAAGACCGTCACAGGGTCAACGTCGGTTGGAATCCTGGGAAGGAGAGAGAAAGAGAGAACATATGTGAGAGACTCGTACATAGACGTTTAAGCTTGAGGGTCTTGAAAAGGTTGGTAACTATAACAACAGCGAGAACAGGTGTGAGAGAAAGAGCAGAAAAAAATTAAGTCTACACCCCTGTGCTTGGACATCTTAAAAACATGAACCTCACCGCAGCAGTACGGCAAATAATGTTCGGTGCCAAGACACAGATTTGATTGACATCTTGTCGACAGCCTCCAGTTATATACAGAGGATTTAACACTATCAGTTATAAACAGGGGGTGTAAAACTGTCCGTGAGGAGAAACCTTGGCTACAGATGAAATTGTTGTTGAAAACTATTTTTTTCTCTCCCTCTTTGGCCTTCGCTCATACCGAATGCGTAATCTCACACCCCAGAGATAAATGTAAATGTATTTTCCAGGTTTTCATTAAAATGTTCTGGCTGCCATCATCTTTGGTGGCGCCATGAGGGAGAGAATAATAAAGAAGAAGAAGGAGAAATGAGACGGACTCGCTCCAGGTGCAGGACTGAGAAATAAAGATTCCAATTATACATAAAATGGCTGCCTGATGCAAAGTTTATTATCACCTGCAATTTCCATCTGCATACTTTTCTAACCAGCTCATCCCAACAGCCAGGTGGACGGGTAGCAGACAATTTCAAGTTTTTCTTTCTCCATTTTCCTCCATGGTTTTTGTACTGAAAATATGATACATACTTTATATGACTAGATTAGCATAAATGGCTTCCTCATAAATGTGTAGTGAGAGTGGGAAAGAGAGAGAGAGAAAGAAAGAAAGAAAGAAAGAAAGAAAGAAAGAAAGAAAGAAAGAAAGAAGAAAGAAAGAAAGAAAGAAAGAAAGAAAGAAAGAAAGAAAGAAAGAAAGAAAGAAAGAAAGAAAGAAAGAAAGAAAGAAATGAGAGAGAGAGAGAAATAGAGCAAGAGAGATTCAGTGAGATATTGTTACCTTCTGTGAAAATGTTTAAGAGAATTCTAAAGGAAAGAGAGGGAGAGAGAATGAGAGAACGAGGAAGAGACAGAGTGTAGAGCGAGAGAGAGACAGAGAGTTTAGAGAGAGGGAGAGATACATTTATTTAGTTAGAGTGAGAGAAAGAGAGAGAGTGTGAAAGAGAGAGAGAGAAATGAGTTCTGTGTTGACAGGAATAAAAGTGAGATACATTATTACCTTCCGTCAAAATGTTTAGGAGAATTCTGAAGGATGGAGAGAGGAGGACTTGTTTGATTGGACCAATATGAGATAAACTGACAGAGCTTGAAATGGTATCCTATTCCCTATGTAGTGCACTACTTTTAACCAGTCAGAATGCACCAGTCAGAATTAGTGCACTATATAGGGAATCGGTTGCTTTTTTGGACACAAACCTGCTATGATTGGACCAATATGAGATAAACAGACAGAGATTCAAAGATGACCTTGGAGAAGATAGGCAATACAGTATCATTGGAAGATAGCCCAGACAGAAGTATACTGTATGGCTCTGGGTTTGAGCTAGAACTAGCCTTGTATCCCACAAACGTCAGTGTGGTATTTATTAACCTATACTGAGCTTTGTCTTGTCTTTTCTCACTTATGACACTGTAGTAGCATGTCCATCGCATAACAATTCTAAACATTCTCGTCATAGTCATATGTGTGACCTTGCTTACAGATGCTAACGTTGTCAGTCAGATACATTGCGAGAGAGAGAGAGAGAGAAAGAAATAAAGATAGAGAGTAGCCAGATAGAGAGAAATAAAGACAGACCCACAGACAGAGAGAGAGAGATAAAGAGAGAGAGAGAGAGAAAGAGAGAGAGAGAGAGAGAGAGAGAGAGAGAGAGAGAGAGAGAGAGAAATAAAGACAGACCCACAGACAGAGAGAGATAAAGAGAGAGAGAGAGAGCGAGAGAGAGAGAGAAGAGAAGAGAAAACACCAGAACGACTGAGAGAGAGGGAGGGGAGAGAAAGAGCGAGAACGAACGAGAGACAGCGACCCCAAATGGACTGGTATCTGGTCTTTGTCAAGGAACATGGCCAAATAAAGCCCTCCGTCCATCCGTCACAGGAGTTTCCATATGAGCTGCCAAGTGTTCCTAGGTCCTTAAATAAACAACCCAGCCTCACAGGCCTAGACCTAGAGTCTACCCTCCATTTCATTAGCATAACCCCTCTACAGTCTACCATCTTCACACACAACAGACAATTGCTTGTCTATAAGACAGGAGTTCAAGGAGGCCAGTGACCAATGGATAGAAGGGAAAGAGTGAGGGGAAAGAGATCCCTCAGACACACT